>NC_064286.1:20551980-20851980 GCF_019186545.1 Solanum stenotomum
AATACCATGCCTGCTGATCTACGGTCATAACCTACGGACCGTTAATGGACCTACGGTCCGTAGATCACCTCCGTGGATGCCCTTTTTCTACATTTCCTTCAGCTGTCTCTAAACTTCCGCGCCTGAACACCTTTCCTGCAAAACATGATAAAAACACATAAAAAACAATATAAAAAGGCCCTAGACACACACAATTTGTAAGTGAAATGTATTAGAAATACCGTAAACTCACGGTATATCATGTTACAGATAATGACTCGATTTAATTCATTTGACAGGCAAATCTTGAAATAGTTTGGTTGAATTAAAGTCTTAGATTGATTTTAGTGTATTACATGTTGGGGTTTGATAAATTCCACATGATTTGTGATAGTTGATTAAATGGTTTTCATTACCTATGATTTAGCTTACCCATTGATATTAAACTCAATTTAGAAATTAGTAATGTCCAAGTTGCAACATTATAGCCCATACTAGTTCACTTCTAAAAGTCTCCAATTACTTGTGATAAACCCATATTTTAAGATTTATAATTGTAAACTTCTTGTGATAAACTAAGCGTTCAGATCTTATGTTCGAATTGCTACTCAACCCCCCCCCCCCCCCCCTTTCCTACTTCACTTACATGCATAAATTATATCAATGTATGAATTTCTAGTAAGATAAAATATATTCTAAGGTGAATTGTATTTATTCATCCCTGTGGGATTGACCCCAACTCTTCGCTCGGTTATATATTGCAAATGATCGTCTAGGCATTGAATTTACATGTGTAGTTAAACGTTATCAATGGTGTTCATGATATGTAAAAGGATTACGACAAAGTCCCAAAAGAGGTTTTATGCAGATGTTTAGAGGCTAGATGTGTATATGTGGCATACTCTAAGGGTGATCAATGATATGTATGAGGGGTGTCAAGACTCGGATAAGGATTTTGGGAAGAGACTCGGAGCGCTTATTAGTTTTCATGGGGTTGCATTGGGAATCAAATGTTAGACCATTTTTATTTACTTTAATGATGGATGCCATGACATATGTTATTTGTGGATGACATAACTCTTATTGACGAGACTCTTGATGAAGTAAATGTGAAGTTGGAGGTTTGGAGGCAAACCTTGAGGCAAAAGGGTTCAAGTATCTTGAATCTATTATCAAAGTAAACTAGGGTGATTAACAAGGATGTCACTCACCATATTGGTGTTGAATAGATGAAATAGAGGCTCACATCTAGAGTCTTGAGTGATAGGAAGGTGCCACCAAAACTGAATTTTACTCCATGGTAGTTAGACCAACTATGTATTATAAGGTGAAGTGTTGACTAGTAAAAAACTCTCACTTGAAAAACGCTCTTGTATCACTGACCCCATTCTTTTATCCAAATCTAGTGTAACTAGAGAACAATCGAAAAGATTCTGGCAATATATGAGAATGATTCATCACCATCTTCACGTATTAAAACAAGAATGTCTCAATCAAGTCATCGAGTGACATAAAACAACATATTTAAAATTAATATCTCTCTCGACTCTCGCAATGGATGATTGTTGTTCTCTTGAAGCTAAAATTATTGATACTGCCTTTTCCACATAAAAGAGGAATCTTGTGTTCCAACAAAAGCGAAGTGATGTGGGTTATTCAAGAATCAAAGTCGATTTGTTTTATAAAAAGAAGATATCAATGAACTTCTATGACATAGTTTCATGGAATTCGACTGACTGTTTTGATCGTGGAATATCATTGAAAAAAACGATTTGCTGATATTTCTAGTTCAGAAAAGGAAAATTGTTGAAATAAGGAAGTTGCGATAAATGTATGGACTTACTAGGAGAAATATGACTAGGAATGAGGACATGAGAGACAATGTGAGAGTGGCTACAATGGAGGACAAGATACAAAACACGAGGTTGAGATGGTTACTTTTAATCATCTAACCCAAATTGGTTCTTAACTATATTTGTAAAAAAAACTATAAAAAATCATGGAAAAAACATTTCAAAAAAGAAAAAGAAAAAAAAGGCTATTTGTGCAAATGGACCATATCCAGGTGTAGGGTCGGAATGACAGCAATAGAATTACATAGCCCCCAGGCCCAGGTAAGCAAAGATCGGAGAGGGTATTATAGAATAGAGAATCGAGAGCTAGAGTAATTGTGAAAGACAAGTAAGGAAATGATGGGGGACAGTGGCAACGTGCCAAGATTTATGTATTTTGCGGTGCCGTTGATGGTTCTGTGTTTATTGCACAAGGGTGAAGCAATATGGTTGAGTCTGCCGCCGACCGGTACCAAGTGTGTTTCCGAAGAACTCCATAACAACGTCGTCGTTTTGGCCGATTATGTTGTCATCTCCGACGATCATGTTCACCCCACCCCCACCATTTCCGCTAGGGTATGATGACTTTTACTACTTTTGTTCTTAAATCTTATTTCCTATGCCTTGATCCATCACAGAGATGGATCCGAGGTTTTTACGCTGTCATGGTGGATATACATATATTCTGAAATTGACCTAGATGTAAATAGTTATGGAATCCTCAATTGGTTATTTGAGATGAATGAATATTTTAGATATGCTAAGCTTCAGGATTATAGGCTTATTATTAGTAAGCTGGAAGAAATATCTTGTTCCTTTTTCAACTGCTACCACTAGAATGAACTGGAAAAATAGTGTCTGCTGAACGATATGTTAAAACTTTCGAGCTTGAGTTTCTTATATTTGTTAGAATTTGTAAATGAATTTTGAGCAGATTTAAGTTATAGGCTATTGCCCAGTTATATTCTGGATATTGTATGAGAGTCAAGGTGCCAGCAAGATGTCTTTTTGTTGATTTTTAACTTTTGGACCTAGTATACCAAGCCAATTTTAGCTTGGTTGAAGTCTACAGATGATTATCTAATCAATATGATTGGTTTATTTTCCTTGCGAGCTGACATATCCATCTGATGATTTATTCATTATTGTAGACAAGTCTAGTTTCACATAATGATTTATCTCTCTTTTTTCTTTTTAGTAATGCTGATTTTGCATAGACTTGTATTTAGAATTTTTTTTTTTTTGAAACTGTGGGAGCTTGAGATTCAATGGTCTAAACCGGTATGAGCTTAATTTTACACTTCATATTGTTTGGTTAAGAGTGACGATAAAGCTTTGTTTTCTCATTTTATGAATTCATTTGTGCTCTAGGCAAATTTATTCATGAAGTACATTGTCTCTCTCTCTTTTCCCCCCTTCATTTTCCTCATGAACCAGCTAGCTCTTGGTGTGAAGTGTTAGGTTCCACATTTCTGATGCAATGCAAAAGCATAAGGCCGACATTTCCCCCTTTTTCTTTATGAATGAAGAATTGCCACCTGGTACCACTATCGTTCTTTTCTTCAATTCCTCAGCAGTAAGAATGCTCTTCATGGGAACTGAGTGCGTACACACAACGAAGGAAAAAGGTGCAAAACGGAAATTCTTGTGGGCACTGTAGTAGCAAAATATCAGTAGCTGAAAATTCCTTTTACTCCTTTATAAAAAAGGCTTCGGCTTTTGTGATTGACACAGCTGAGAATTACCTGTGCGTTCTACAAATCAAAGAATCATTCTGCACAAAACACCCCTTCTGACTGTAGAGTAGGATTAGAAGCTGTTTAATGTTCTCCAACCTCCAAATTGTTAAGGCTCTCCAGAGTTGAATATCCTTGTAAACGGAGTCCCTCTACATCAAACCAATTGCTAACTGCCTCATGTTTTTGTATAGGTTTATTTATCCCCTCTAAATTCCCCTGATTCATTTCTGAACTTTGTCAGCTCCCTGACTCTTGATTAACAATGTAAAGGAGAACTGACCTTTTGCAACTAAGCTTTTGTAACTATTATGCATCTACTTGATGCCTGCATTAGAACTAATTACTTCATCAAAAAAAAAAAAAACTTCTTGTGCTCATATTTAGTTGTCTGTATAATAGGATTTCAGTACTAAAAGGGTTATATATTCCTACCTGATTCAACTTGAGAAAATGGTGATATTTTACTATAATTGTGGAAATTTGAACCTGAACAACAAAATATGCACATGTAGTCGAATATCTAAACACATTTAAATTTTAGTCTCTAGCGACTAATAGTCTGGCGGAAATATAAATTTTCTGATGTTGGAGAAATAAAGTGTGGCTCAGGGTGCTTGAAGACAAAGGATTAATAATTTGTTAGATATCAAGCCTCAAATGAATGAGATTAGATGGAAGTATGGTTCCTAAATACAAACTATTCAGATATTGAGTCTCAGTATTTTAGGAGAATGGCATAATATATGAAGATGTAACATGCAACATTTAGTTGCAATGATGGAAATGAAGAAATGTTATGTGATAAGATACCTAACAAAGTTAAAAGGAAGTCTATAAAATGGCTGTGAGACCAGCAAGGTCATATTGGACTGCATGTTAGGCTTCTAAAGGTCAACATATTCCTAACATGAATGTTATAAATATGCGGATGTAGATTTGTGTCATAGAAGATTTGAGTAATCTGGCAAGATTTAAATAGTCACATCTAAAAGAGTGTGCAAGAATTATACATGGAGGATAAAATAAGAGGAGGTCTTTATATTACTCTATATGCAACAATCCATAGGTGCAACGTGAGTGAAGGTGTTGAAAGGGATGATGTAGAATGGGTTAGAAAGTCGTGTCAAATGACATACATTCTCAATCAATCTTGATTTAGTTTATAACAGAATAATGAAAGAAATAATCCAATTAAATGATATCAATTAGTTGGGAATAAGGCCTGATTGTTGTTCTTTTGATAAAGTAATAATTATATTGATAATGTCTGGGCACAAAATTACCCATATACAAGAAGTACACCGAAAAATAGACAAAACCTAATGAAAGATACCACCCAATCTTCCATACATAAAGATTCTCATGGGTGCACAAACGCTACATCTTCTCTTCCACCTATCACAATTATAATTGAGCATGAGATCCTTTATAGTGTCTATCACCACCCAAGTCATTCCAAACCAACACAAAAATTCTCACCATAACCTCTAGGCTACCGGACAATGAAGGAGTAGACAGTCAACATCTTCACTTGAGCCCTTATACATGAAGTATCAACTAATGCAAGTAACCTTTCTCTTAGATTCTCGACCATCAATATCACTCCTCTTGAAGCTAGCCAAGTGAAATCACATTTGTGCACCCAAAGGGTAGCGGCTGTGGATTTCCCTTGTCATAAAAAAAAATCACATTTTTTCTCTATATCTTAGGTGTCCAAAGCAAACTATGTGGACATGTGACCTCCTCCCTAATAGTGTTATCGAAAGCAAAAAGCGCAAAAGCTCTAAGGTCCATTGGGGCCTTAAGCGCAAATAAAGCACGGGTTTTAATAAATAAAGGTGCAAAGGGAGAAAAAAATACAAATGTATATGTTAAGTCCAAGAGTAATAATATATAACCTTGAATGACAAATATATGAACAAAGAAATTGAAAAATAATTACGATAAGGTGAAATATCAATTGTTTAGTGTTGCCTCTTCATAAGAGGTTCGTTGGCAAGGAAAAGTATGCCTTAGAACCTTGATGACAACACTGAAGTGCACATTAAACGAGGCAAAGCGCTCAACACACTTTGAGCCTCGCATCAGAGAGCTTCTCATACAATGATTAATAACTAACAATACCACACTATTCACTGGTCCCTCCTCTATACATCATGGTTATCCTCCCGAGTTCCTTTATTGTGAAACAACTCTATTAGATTTTGGAATTCTGCCACTTTCTAGTCATGAAAGTTTGTAATAAACCTCAATCCAAACACTTCTCCATCTTGTATCATCCGGACACGTTGGACTGTCATCTCCTTTTTGCATGACATTCTAAATTTGTTTGGAAATGCACGTCTTAATGTATTGTCCTCACCCCACCTTTGCTCCCAAAGTTTAATCTTCTCCCATCCCCCTTACTTGAAAGACACAAAACAATGTACTTTCCATCCCTTCAAAATATTCCTCCACAACCAGCATCTATAAGGCATACTAATATTTTCAGTCCTCCAAGCTCCTTCCAAGACCTCATATTTTTCCACTATCATCTCCCTCCACGAAGCATATTCCAAAATCTCCATTACCATTTAGCTAATAATGTCGTATTGAAAGCCTTGAAGTCTTTAGCCCAAGGCCACCCCAATACATAGAAGTTGTAACAGTCTCCCAAGTCCCACCACACCAAGTGAAGCTTCCTTGCCCCGTTTGCCGAATCCAATTGGAAGTTTCTTTGAAATCTTCTCAGTTCTTCTGTAACACTGACTGGAGCCAGACATGAAGTATGTGTGAATGCTCAATAGTGTACTCTTAATAAGCACTTTGTTTCCTCCTTTGGATAAATATCTTTTCATCTAACTTACAATCCTTTTCTCAACCCTCTGAAGTACCAAATTCCTATGTTGTTTGGACTCTTAAAAAATTGCGATATTTTTGAAGAATCTGACACTGGTGCGGCATCAGTTTTGGAGAGTCCGAGCAATATAGCCAAATTTCGTGCAGCTCGGTCTTTATTTAAAGCACCTAATGGAGAACCAAGGTATGTTGTGGGGAGAGTTCCAACCTTACAATTCAAAACGTGTGCATGAATCTCAATATCCTCCACATCTCCAACTTGTATGATCTCACCCTTTCTAATGTTGATCTTAGGGTCTGACACCACCTGAAACCATGTTTAATACATAGACCAAGTATTCCAATTAATTGATGAGACCTATAAAAATCACAGAAAACTAAAGTGTCATCTGCGAACAATAAATGTGAAACCCGACCGGAGTTTACCAAGTCCCCAGCTACTGCTTTGGGGAGAAAAGTTCCGTTTATATAGACAGTACCGAGAGAGCTACAGTTCTTTCCTACCCATCCTTGTATATTTGCAAATAGTGACGTCTAATGTTGAGGTTAGTTGAAACTTCATGATGGCAAGTTGGTAAATAACATTTTCAGTCCTTTGCAATATGGTGACACCAAAACCATTATGTTCTGCAGTAATAAAGTTGATAGATGGTTATGTTGGAATGCTTTTTGTCCCCACTACTTTTTGCCATATATTTGGAAGTACAGCTTTAAATGCTACATTGTGATAATCGAGAAATTCCTTAGAGTCGACTTGGCGCACAGTTCGAAACTAGAGTCATTGGATTGGAGGGTGCAGGTGATGCCTTGTTGCTTGTAGTTAGCCTTGTCTGCTTAGTGCAGAAGTGCGTAAAGTAGGCTCCTTCGTTGGTTGATAAAGATCTTGTAGTAGCTGAAGGTTGTTCTCTTGCTATATCGTTATAAAAGTTTGATGCATACATTCTTTTCTGGATAATGATCCCGCAGCCTCTATACCCTTCTCCACATAAATACCAGGTTTTTTATTTGAGGCGAGGTACGAACTCCTGGCATGCACCTAACCCACACATCACTCTATCACTAGACCAAATCCCTAGGGGCAGCTTCGAAGGCATTTTAGAGTATTTTCAATTTGCTCGGTGTAATTTGTGTTACTGTTGAAATTCTATCATGTGTTTATTCTGCTTTACATCCATATCTGCATATCTACATTGCAGGATTAGTATAAATCTAGAAATATAGAATAAAAAGCTGTACATTGTATCTTTTTATGTAGTTATTGTTCACACAGTTTGTTAACAACTAAAGAAAAAACTCATGCGCACAAGCTCTTGAAAGTAGAGTAGGGTTCTGGAATTCCAAGTAGTTTCAGGTGGTATTGATATTTATGTAACTAATACTGAAGACCTTTCATGTAAAGAAATTACTTTTGGCGAGCCACTAAATTTAAGGCAGTGTGTGTTTCCCGTCTTTTGTCCCTTAATTCTCAGGGTTTGCCATGTTACAGAGATAGGCAGTTTGCTTGTATATTGGTTTATATGGATAGATTTATGTCAACTGTTCAGACAGGCTTAGCTGACTGCTTCGTTGCAATACCGAAAATCATGTCTTGTGTGTTATTTTGCAGGTCACCTCGCCATATGGAAACACTCTTCATCATAAGGAGAACATAACACACAGTCAGTTTGCCTTCACAACTACAGAGGCTGGCAACTACCTAGCATGTTTTTGGGCTGATAATCCAGGAGGTGGGAGTCTCAGTGTAAACATTGACTGGAAAAATGGAATTGCTGCCAAGGATTGGGAATCAGTTGCCAGAAAAGAGAAGATAGAGGTGAGAAATTGAATAGTTCAAATGAGTACAGACATATGTTATCTTGGATCCAACCTCATAGAGAGTAGTAGTCACTGCGAGAGCAAGACTACAAATTACTAAAATCTTTATCCATCCCATACTTTGAGATAAATAAATGACTTTGATACATGTTGCTTGTTGGTAGCATAAAATGTCCTACGTCCAACAAAATGGATTATAATGAACAGGTCATCTAGTGAGGCAACACCTATTTGAGTTGATGATAATCTTGGAATTAATCGAGAATATATGAAATTGAAAAGAATAGTAAAGATTGTTCTAGATCTTCTCTTGCATTTCTTGTGATTCTATGTTTTGAATGGCATACCCTGTGGATATGTTGATCATGACAGATAGAAAGTTGCAATTACTTATGAAGCATTTACTATGGTGGTCTTTGGTCTTGAGTTTTATTGTCGCTACTTTGTTTGCCGAACTCCTTTAGGTGTTTAAAGTTGGTAACGATAAACATTTGGGTATTTGAGGGTTTAATCCTAATTTTAGCGGATAAGAGACAATAATTAGTATAAGATTAATTACCTCCTTTAACTTAAATAGAAACCGAAGATATCAAGTTAAGGTACCCAAGGGTGTGGCCTAATGGTCAATGAAGTGGTGAGAACTATAAGGTATCATATTCAAAGGACAAAAAGCACTAGGTGGTTTCTTCTCGTCTGTCCTAACCTTGGTGGATAGAGTTATGTGGTACCTCTTTCTATGGGAAGTGGCAAGTATCTTGTGAAATTAGTCGAGGTGCGCTCAAGCTAAGTCCGGACACCATAGTTATATTTAAAAAAAGATATCAAGTCAAAACTTAATCTTACCTCTTAAAGAATTGTTTGTAAGATAAATTCCAAGTCAACACCCACAAATGTGTAAAGAAAAGAAACCTCTCAAATAATATTCATAATATTTTTATTCAAACTAAAAATAACAAAATTTACCCTTATATGTATAGGGGAATCCTATCCCAAATATGATGTGCTTCGAATCCTATTTTAATGGAAATAATAAATATTAAATCCTAATAAGGAAACTTTGAAACTAGGAAACCAGGTCAAAAATAATGTCACTTACCATAAAGATATGATATCTAGGCCTAACTCAACCCCAAAAGCTAGCTCATGAGGGGAGGATTGCCCAAGTCCATATAAGCAAACCACTAGTCCATTCCCCAACCATTGTGGCACTCTTACCCACTCCAACACCCCCCTTCACGTCCAGGCCCGAGTGGAGCGTGGACCGGGAGCCAAACGGGGATGGACCTGGCTCTCATGAATATGACACTTGAGCCTAACTCAACCGCAAAAGCTAGCTCATGAGGGGAGGATTGCCCAAGTCCATATAAGCAAACCGGTAGTCTATTCTCCAACCAATGTGAGACTTTACCCACTCTAACGCTTACGAAATGAGGAATAGTTTCCAAACTACTTACTATAACACAAGCCTAAAGTTGCATATTTCAGCCCCTTTGAACATGAGATTTCAGCCTTGTTTTGGGCATGAACTTCAGCCTTTTGGGCTTTGATTTCTTCAGCAACTTTGGGTATGCGAATCAGGTTCACTTTGGCTCCTTTGGGCCTCCATGTGGCAGGTCCTTGAGCTCTCCTTTGGGGCCCTATCTTACTCTTAAGGCTTGGACTTGAAACATGAAATATGTGTAGCACTTAGCCAATTCTTCTCCACAATTCTTGGACTCATTCTTGGGATTTCTTCCACGATAAGTATCTTCTTTATTTCCCGTTAAAACCTGTCAATCTCACATGAAGGTATGCCACCGTGGATGCTATCACGCCTCTTCTTGTGGTGGAAGACAAAATAATCACCTTATGACTTAATTCAAGAAAACCATCTATGGAAAATACTTGCAAGTTTTTGTTGAAATTGGTATATGTTTGGCATACTGTAATGGATATTCCTGCCTATGTATTTGTACACTGGGAAAGGATCATATATGGTTCTTTTGTTTTTTTTTGCTCTTATAAGTTGATATCCAGATGTATTCTCAAAGCTCTATGAATTTTTCACACTTTCTACATATGGTAGGGTGTTGAGCTTGAGCTGAGAAAGCTTGAAGGAGCTGTGGAGGCCATTCATGAAAATTTGATTTACCTGAAGACCAGGTATGTATTAGGTTATGGAGGCAACAACTTTTATTTGTTTGCATTTGTTCTTCATCTCTCAGCTCTTTTTGCCCCTTCAGGGAATCAGAGATGCGGTCAGTGAGTGAAACAACAAATGCACGTGTAGCTTGGTTCAGTATCATGTCTTTGGGAGTCTGCATTTTGGCATCAGTTCTGCAAATATTGTACTTGAAGCAATATTTCCAAAAGAAAAAGCTAATTTAGGCCATCTTTAGGTGAAACTTTTTTCCGGGATAGCAGAAAGAACCTTAGACTACCATCTTTTCACTCTTTCTTAGCAGTGTATTATTTTTGGTTATATTAGTGGATCCAGCTTTTATGGTGTCATACGACGAAGATAAGATTTAATGTCCAGCTTTTTGTGTATACAAGGACTCAGAGATAATGCAACATAACTTGGAGCCATTTGCTTTTCTTATTGTGCATTGTTAATTAGTTGACAATGGTGTTGTACATTCTCTGAAGCATCTGCTTAGTGAAGCAGCAGCATTAATTTATCTCCCTGAAGCCTACTGAGCAATTTGATATGATTGATCTTGGAAATAATTTCTCACCAAGAAACAAACATTGCCACAACTCTACATGGTGGTCCATGGTTCATTCTAAATTACTTTCTTTTGGTTCGTAAATGAGAACCCAGATTTGTGGCGTCTAGTACTCAACTATCATACTCGACAATCTGGATTCGTTTACTGGATCTACCATCAAAATTCCACGACCATGAAATACTGACTCGAGTGGGCAACATCTTTGGAAAGCTACTCAAAATTGATACATGTACTTCCTCCACCACTAGAGGTAAATATGCATGCATTTGTATCAAGGTAGTGGCGGAATCAGAGATTTTATGAAGGGTGTCGCAAATTTAAAGTAGTAACTAACGAAATATTTCAGCGGGTGGGTTAGCATCCATCTTACTCAACCTAGTGACACAATAATTGTATAAACTAAAATAATAGTTTTAAAATGGATAGGTCAAGATTTTCAGAGAACACATATGACACATTAAAAAAATCATTAATTTATTGCTACTTGATTTTAATGGATATAATTTTGATAAAGAATGTATGAGAATTCTAAATTAAACAATTCAAATCTTTGTTAGTTTTTCGAATTTACTTAAAATTATGGAAGAAGTTAACTCCTTATTAACTTTTTTTATCCAAATTTAACTCTATAATAACTTGTTTGGAATTAGAGAATGGTATATATGTAATTAAGGCTGGGCACCGGACCGGGTTGTACCGGTACCGGTCCGGTACCGTTCCGGTACCATTCCGGTTCGTTCCGGTACCGTTCCGGTCCGGTAGTATTCGGGACGGAACGGGACACCGTGAACCGGTACACGGGACGGAACGGTACCACAATTTGATACCGGTGTACCGGTACCGGTACATCCCGGTTTATTCCGGTTCCGTTCCGGTCCGGTCCGGTCCGGTTCCGGTCCGGTTTCGATTAATTTTTTTTTTTATATATATATATATATTTAATATTTGTATATGTTGCTTCCAACATGTATTCCATTGATTATTAGTTATTAATTACTATATGGAATCAAAGAGAAAAAAAATAAAAATAAAATATATATATATATTAAAGCACGAGTTTCTCCCTAGTAGTGATCAGAAATTCAGAATAGCCTAAAAATTGTTGAAAACTGCCAACATCGATGTAGTTGTGGCGTGGATTTGATTGTTAGTCTGCGTAAACTATGCACTCTACTAATAGTTGTAAATTGCAATTTGTAATACAAATTTAAATAAATTGGAATATTGGATTGATATTTTTTAATTTGTGACTTTGTGTCATTGTTTTATCCTTATTTTTATTTAATTTTTTAAAATTACAAACTTAAGTTATTTAAATTACAAGTTATAAATATAACTTATAAGTTATAACATATTAATAAGTAATAACTTATAAGTTTCAAAAGATTCAAATCTTGAAAACTTAAGCTCAAAAATATTTTTTTTTTAAAAAAACTTTATTAAACTTAACTTGCATACTTCAAAAGATTCAAATATTTAAAACTAAGCTCAAAAATATATTTTTTTAAAAAAACTTTATTAAACTTAACTTGCAAATTTAATAAGTAAAAATTAAAAAAAATATTTTTAAAATAAACTTAAGTAAAACTACATTATAAATTTCAAAACTATTAATTTAAACTTAGAAAAATAAAAAAACATTAATATTTTTGTATTTCAAAAAATTAAAATAACTAAATTTTTTTAATCATTTTTTAAAATAGCTAGATGTGTCGTTCCGTTTATCCCGTCCCGTTCCATTCCGGTCCGTTCCGGTTCCATCCCGGTATATAGTGGAACGGGACGGAACCGTGTATCCGTACCGGTAATTCCGGTCCGGTTCATCCCGGTACCGGTCAACATTCCGGTCAACCCATCCCGTTCCGGTCCGGTACCGGTTCATTCCGGTCCGGTGATTCCGTTCCGATCCGTTGCCCAGTCTTATATGTAATTGCATTTAACCTTTTCTTCTAATTATTTTGGTAGAAACTTGTTTATAACCTTATTAATATCTAATACAAAGAAATATATCTAATTGAAGCTTCAATTATATTTAATAGTAATTAATCAATAGTATCTAATAAGTCCTAACGGACAAAAACGCAAGACTAGATCCCCCGACCTCAAGTGACTTATGGTCTGCTTTTTACCGTTGTGCCAAACAAACTAATCATGTCAAGGGTGTGCAAAGGTAGGTATATATTTAGATTTTATAAATTGTGATCTGTATATACCATATAATTTTCCGATAAAGAGTGTTCACTTGCACACCTTAATTTAGTTATAGCTTCGCCCTATATCGAGGTGCCTTTAGAGCAACCCCTTAAGTTTCATATTTACATCGGCGATCACCGACAAACTGTCCTCTACTAAGGATGAATATTTTATGTACTTCCTATGGACGGTTAGGACACACAAAACTTACTTGTGCACACACCAAAAGGCCTTCACCAAAGCCACAAGATCTGGGTATGAACATTCCAACAAGTTTAGCAGATGTAACAATTCATGAGTAACCTTCTTCTACAAAAAATACACTCCCTCCGTCTCATTTTATGTGACACTTTTTTGATTTCGAGATTCAAACAAGTCTAACTTTGACCGTAAAGTTTTCATAGTTCTTTTAAAGATTTTGAATTATCAATTATTGTGACTTATAGTACTTTTTACGTAATTTACAAATATATAAATTTTATTTCAAAAAAGTTAAAAAATTTCATGCGCAAATTTCCGGTCAAAACTTAAACTGTTTGACTCTCGAAAAACGAAAAGTGCCACATAAATTGGGACAGAGGAAGTACATGAAAAACACTGGAGCCGTTTGGCCATAGATTTCCCAAGTAAAACTTGGGAAAAAAATTGGCAAAAAATCTCATTATTTGGAAAGTTTTAAAACTCTAAATTCAACACCAAACTTTTATCTTTTACAAAAACACTCTATTTATTAACACCAACCAACTCAATTAACTCTCCATCTGCCAACTAAATCAATTAATAAACTTTTCTATTATAAAGAGCATATATGTATGAATTTTCTTTAGATTGATCTTGCTTGAATTGATCTGTATGAATTTGTTCTCTTGTCTAGGTTTTAAGAGTTATGAATGATAAGAATCTTTTCTCCTTGTGTTTTATTTTATCATTCGACTGGTGCAACGTACGTTTTTCATTTTTAGTTAAAGATATGCTTTCAGATTTTGTGCACTCTAAAAAAAAAATTAAGTTATGCATATGATGTGTTGTCATGTTGATGTTGTATTGTAGAAACGCAAAAAAAAATAAAAAAATCACGTGGTTCAGCTGCTGATAAATGGACCGATGAAGAAACATCAATCCTTATAAGTGTCTTGCATGATGATGCGAGAAAGTCTGGATTTAAAGGTTATGCCATCAATGGTCCATGATTGATAGAAGTCAGGAATGAGTTTTTTGAGAAAATTGAAAATCGAGATAAGTTTGATGATGAAAGTTTGAACTCAATAAATTTTTACGTAAACACCAAAATAGTGATGGAATATTCAATGAATATGAAAGTGATGATATGGTTGTTGATAAAAATGACGACTAATCGGCTCAAGGTAATTAACATCTCTTCATCTTCTCGATCATCTGATTTACAAATGCAAGCTAGCTCATCGAGAAGAGATTGTTCATAGAATGTGGGAAGATTATATTAAATAATAGTTTGAACTCTTCTGGAAGAGAAGGTAGAGGTGCTTCAGTGATTGTGATATTTATTTCCTTCTAATTTCTTCTTCTTTTTCAAATTCATATTAGTTGTATTTTCATTATCATGATTTGTACTAGTCTCTTTTAACAATGAGAATATTTACTTTAATGATGCTTGTTGATTTGTTGCGGAAGTCATGAATCTTGCTACGTGACATTTCTATTTTGCTATGTATTACAAATTTATGGTTAATTTTGATAGTTTTAAAAACTTATGGGTATAAATTATATTTTTTAAAAAATAAAATATGTTTCCCAAATACTATGGCCAAACGCTAACTTAGTTTTGCGAGAAGAAACACCTCGCAATCGAGGCCAATCAACCGCCACCAATGAGTCACCTTTTGCAGGAACAACCAAGTACGGCAAGGGGGGGACCCATAAGTAAGTCTTCTAACCCTAATCGACTAAAAAATTGTTGCTTAATTCAACCAGTGACAAGCTTAAAAATCAAATGCTTTTTTTCTGAGTTTCAATATCTTTAATCATTAACAAGAAACCGACACTGATACCCCTTCTTTTCAATGATTTTTCTTCTAACACAACTCAGAAACTCATCCTTCACAATTCATCTATACACATGCCTCCTTTCACTCCAAAGAACTCATCAAAAACTAATCCAGTAAAAAACCAAGCCGTTATTTCTATAGTACCAGATCCCATCATTAGATTTTCAGTGGAAATTGTTGATTCTTTACATGCAAACTCAGTTCCTCCATCGATAGACACATCACCACCTTCTACCCTCCATATGCAGCCACCTTCTAAGTTTATGGCCATAGATGTGCAAAAATACTAATTTTCTTTCTCCTACCCCATATATGAACAATTCTAGTGCCATCTCTCCTTTTCTCCTCCTAGAAACCACTCCCACTATGCATAATGCCTCATCTATAGGCACAATATTCTCTCTCTCCCTCGGAGTCCTCATCTGGACCCCTCCTCTAACACAAATCCAATGTCTCCATTAATCTTGTCATCTCCAGCAAACTCTCCATGGTCATACACTAATACGAAGTGTGCAGAACCCAACTTACCTTACTCGGATAGTGATAAAGGGAATGAGCATGGGAACAAAAGCTTACAACAAATATCATCTGGGCATGATGATATACTTCCCAAGTCACCCGTATCTGAAATCCTTATATCCTTAGTGGATCCATACTCTCTTCCCCCACTGCCTCCCAATGTTCCATGACCACCCATTCCGTTTTACCATTCCTATCCTCTAGAATAGAATCTGACATTAATCCAACCCCAACTTTCTTCCATTGTCTCGGAGGTAATCCATCTTCACCTGATAGGTCCTTTCGACCACCAACCTCCACAGATCTCCTCCTCTACCAATCTTAATTCCCACTTTGCTATAAGTCATATTCGAACTACTAGAAGATCTCATCCCTACCATGACACAACAACAAGTGGTACGCGACAAGCTTCTCCCCTTGACGAAAATATATATATATATATATATATATATATTTATGATAGAGGAGGAACCACCAAAATGTTTTGTGTATAGTGCCCCCATCAGTTAAAAACACTTTTAGTGGACATACATCCACCAATATCCCCGAAGTTAGGGAAATTCTCTATCTTCCTTATCTATCTCCTAACAAAAGACACCACAGTAATGCTAGAGTCATCAACTCAGACAGTGACGAGGCAACTCCATGTAGCCTTACTCTGATTTGGATTCCTCCCTTAATATGAAAATCAAGCACTACAACAATAAATATTCAAGTAAAACCAAGAGACAAAGAAAGATCTAAAGATTTATACATTTAAGCTCACAATAGTCACTCTTCAAGTTGATTGGTGGCTTTCTCCTCTCAAATTAGGGTTGATAGGTCCCCAAAATTAGTCTATGAATGGTTTATGATATCTTTCCAAAAGTTTAAGATGTCTTCTATCTGAATTGGGGTTTTCAAAAGTATGAAAAAACAAGGGCATCACTATAGCCCGACAGTCGCTCACGCATATACTTATTCATAGGTGTGACATTCGTTGTGGCGTCCCTTTCTCTGATGGCATAGAGGTCTATTGCCCATTGACCCTCGCAGGAGTGTGGCATCACAGGAGCGACCCTTTCTTTGTTGTTGCAGATCTTGTGTAACAACGATAACCTCACTGCAGCGCCTCTTGTTCCCCAGGCGGACTTGCCGGTATGGGTCCTGTTTCGCAGGTGCATAGGATTTTACAGTTCACTTATATCAATAACTTCTTTATTTAGCTCTTCTTTTGGATTCATTTCTCTTCAATCCTTTTTTCCCAACTTTTCACCTGAAATTCTCATGAAACACACATAAATAGTCTCATTCGATGATTAGAATCACAAGAAAAAGGAAAAATATAAGTGATAAATTCACCATTTATCAACTTCCTACTCATAATTAATTATGGTATACGTCTTTATGTCTTTGTCGTTGATCATTAACAACTACAACATTGACCTTCGGTATAGGGGCACCCATCACATGTTTAGTCAATAACTCCATTTGCGTCATTAACTATGAAATCTTTTCCTCTTTAGCTTCTTCTTCGACTCTTTCTTCAAATGAAAACTTTCTAGTTGATGCACTGCTAATTATCACATCAACTTCTCTAGTATGCCAAGACATGTTTGTGTTAGTCACTCGATCAAGGAAAGCGCTAGCCTCCTCATAAGTATGGCATATCCATCAGTGAACCATCTACAACATTAATTGTTGGCCACAAACTTATTAACTACATCTAGTGATCTACATAAGCTTTCTAGTAACACCTCATCTGGAAGCTTGTGATTCAGACACTGAACTACCTTCTTTTTCAACTTGTGCCAAGCTTTAAATAACACTTCACCAAGCACCTATTTGAAGTTGAAAATATCATCCTTAAGATAGATACGTCTACTTGGAGGAAATAACCTCTCCAATAATGCACTTGCAAGTTTGGTATAGGTAGTGATGGATGTTTTTGGTAAATCTCCAAGCCATTTAGTTGCTTCACCAGTCAAGGAGAATGGAACAACCTCAGTCTAATTTCGTCTTGAGAGCTACCTGGTAGGTTGTAAGCTAGACATATCTCTGCCAAGTCTTTAAGATGTTTATTTGGGTATTTAAGAGGTAGACAATCGAATAAATCTTTAATACCCAATAGATGCAATATTGTGCTGGTGAATTTTAAAGTAGCATTTCCCACTAGTGGTAGAGGTCCTACTTAGAAGTGGTCTCAACTACCAATCTATGATCGTGTTTGTCACTCATTACAAAATTTAGCCTTCATCGCTTAAATTTTCTTTGTATTAATGGGTCAATTGAAATCCAGGGAGATATTTGACTCCTATTATGGTGCATAAACTATGGAAAATCCTGCAATAAAAAAAAATAACAACTAATGTAATTTGAAAAATAAAATAATAGCTACCTAATGAATTTTTACAAATTATAGAACTATAAACTACACTCCCAGCAACGACGTCAAAATTTTGTTGTTTCCCAAATTACACCCCTTTTACGGGATTAAAGCGATCATTGAAAAATAGAGTAACCCAACTAGGTTGAGGTCGAATCTCATAGAGAGTGTACAAGAGTTTGTTTATAATTTGATGTTGAGATTCACAAAAGTAATAATTATTGAGAAATCAACTTTTGATTATAATCTACTGACTACTTTAACTATTTGGATTTTCATCAATTATGAAAACGAACTAGGGTTACAGTTCTTAGATATAAAAAAATTCAATACATACATTACTATCCATTCATTTATATGTGTTCATTGTGCAAAACTGAAAAATCTATAAGTCTCCTAAAGCCTCTCAGCCCAATTAAGAGTATTCACCCTACCTAAGTCCTTCTTGACATTTGGGCGTCGAATTAATTTATTCATCCGTAAAAAATCTCAACTAAATTATCCTCTCTCGAGCTCAAGTTATTAGATGATGGTTGGTAGCACCAATTTTTTTATTAATGAACCTTTTTTCTAATTTGTATCTCGATCATGCTTATCTGAATACAATCGAGTTTCTTTGTTAATGGTTGTCAATCATCTAAGAAAATGTGAAGTGTAAAATGAACTTAATACACAATGGTCACCCTTTTATGAATATATATTTTATCGTAACACATTCATTATCATTATCCCTACTCTAAGTTCCATAACCCTAGTTTTAAATTTAGCTACTCATAACTAGTGTAAAATAATAATTATAATAATTTAAACTACTAAAAATATGAATGTAAAAGAAAGTATTTGAAACATTTGATTAAAGCATCATTTGAAAGTGAATCTTGTTCGTTCCACAATAATCGTCTAAAATTATAAAGCAAACCCTAGAAACTAAAAAAAATGAATTTTAATCTCTAATTCTAATTACTAATAGTTATTCTATTAAATCATACACTAAAAATGTAATCAAAATACATATATACAATAATATGATCAAAATCCTAAACTCAGTTGGACTCTATATTGACTGGGTAAAATCCAATTTAACAGACAATGGGGTCGTGATGCGAGCCTTGCCTCACTGTGTAAGGCTCATCTCACACTTTTCCTCTTTTTGTTGAGTCTTTGAAGTTTATATTCTAGACAGGTGTGACGCTAGGCTCATCTCATGGTCTTTCTTAGAGCTATTTTCCCTTTGTTTTAGCTCAGATTACTTTGCTGCGTGTTCCAATCCATTATATGGGTCTTTTCTTGCTTTTTTCGGCCTGAAATCAACTTAATCATTTTCATTAGCTCATCATAATATATCATTAATAAACACAAGTATATACACAATATTATACACAAAACTTAGCTAATACAGGTAAAATATGGTGATTGAATGCATAAATACATTTGAGATCACCATCTCAGGACATGCCAATGTGGGTGGGGAGGGGGTTGTAAGCCGATAAGAATGATACGCTCAAATTACACCTCTTTTCAAAAGCATAAGCGATCGTTATCATGTAAAGAACCCAACTTGTAGGTTGGGGTCGATCCTACGAGGAATATGGTTTAGACTTAAGTTCAATAACGATTATATTGGTTTAGCCAATGTATTTTCGAGACAAATAAGTAAAAGGGGGGGGGGGGGGGTTGTGTAACAAATTTTGGAAATTATGCAAGTAATTAGTAAGCAAGATTCAAACTTTTATTGTTATCAAGTTGAGAAGGAAACTAGGGCGTACGTGTTCCCCATAAGCTCATAACTCTGTAATCCTAGTAATAGCAATCCCTTCCTAGTGTATTACATACAAAGCGATAAGTTATATATCTTTACATACTTGGTCCGGCATCTAGAAAATTTCACCCCGCACCTTGGTCCGGCTACGTGTGTATAATTTACTAACCCTTACCATTACCTCATATTAGACGTCACATCGATGTATGACTTAGTTTTCACCCTCGCACCAATCGACATTAATTCTATTACATACTATCACACTAAATCTATGTTGATAATTCTTTTCTTATTAACTACCTCCTTGGTCCGGCAAGTAGCAACAAGGCGAGTTCTAACGTTGCGCACCGTTAAAAAGACTTCTAGACGAAAGAATTATCAATGCATGTAAAACACTATTCGGGAATTACTTAGTTACTATTCATACTTCGTTAATCGCTCATAGTTCCCACAACTCTAGTTGTGGATTTAGTTACCCATATCATCAAGAAAACAATTCATAATGTTTGAAGAATAATCATGAACTTACGTAGTAGAGTAGAATAATCCCAGAATTTCAACTTGAATTTCAAAGTAAAAATCACCAAAATGTGCTTAGGAAATTAAGAATTGCTAAAGTTGCAAGTTAATCTCCCAAGCCAAAAACTAGAACAAAAATAATAATCTCCAACCCCTAAAAACGAGGTTTACATACCCTATATATAGAAAAAAAAGTTCTAACTAAAAAGGAAACGAAATAAGGAAATAAAGTTGCAGGACGCGTCTTCATTCTACGAGACTGACCTACGGTCCGTAGGTCCCTTCAATGGCTCAGGAATTAGGCAATTTTTCTTTTTTCAAAATCTACAAAATCTCGGTCGCAATCGATGATACAACAGTATGGACCGTAAGTCTATCTATGGTCCGTAACTCTTTTCCGTAACTCTACACTTAGATTTTTTCAGCATCAGGTACTGGAATCAATCTCTGAATGATTTGACGGAGCAACAGTACTGTCCGTAGATCAATCTACGATCCGTAAGTCACAACCGTGGTTCCACACTTGGTCAAGAATTCCCTAATCTTCAGCAATGTCTTTCCTGCCCTTCTACGACTATCATCTACGGGGCGTAACTGGACCTACGGTCCATAAGTTGCCTCCGTAGATGCCCTTTTCTGCACTTCTTTCAGTTGTGTCTTCAAGTTTTTGTGCCAGAACCTATTCCCTGCAAACATGAGAAAAACACATATAAACTAATAAAAAATAGCCCTAGATACACACAACTCTCAAGTGAAATGAATCAAAAATACCGTAAACTCACGGTACATCAACACCTTCAACTTAAAATCATTGTTTGTCCTCAAGCGACACACTAAGACTCTAAACAACACTGGTATAGAAGCAAGCAATTGAAGCACAAACAATCACATGGCTCTCTATCCCAACTCTCTTTTTAGGTGCAAAAATTGTTCTCTTAGACTCAACAAGCTAATTTGTGCAGATCAAAATATGTCAACTCACCACATACACTATTTTACTATCACCAAGGTACCAACTTTCCAACAATGTCACCAGTGCCATTACTTCAAACAAAATCCCTTTTTTTCACACAATAAATATGATTTTAAGTACAAGGATTCATTCAACACTCACGCTCAGAAGTAACTTCAATTACAAGTAGTGCTCAATACCATAGGCTTGCCCTTATTTTCACTGCTTGTACTCTCCAACTAGGTTCTAGGATCACTATAGGACTTTCTTGGCTTGTAACGTAGGCTCAAGGTTAGGTATGGTACATTTGGGTACTTTTAGTGACTTTCTGCCCTCCTTGACATTACATTAGGCATTTTAACCTCTTTTTGCCCTATTTTTGACATCCTACCTTTTTTTCCTCTTTCCCTTGATTCTTTTCCATCATTGATGTCACTTTTGACTTTGTAGCTCTTTTATTTTTCACTTTTCTTCTTTTTCCTGCTTTTTCTTCTTTTCTTTAGTTTTGCTCACTTTCTTTCGCACAAAGTCACATCCCTTTTTTTTCTTTCCTTTTTCAACACCAAACTCTTTTCATACCCATTTTGCTTTAGATTTCCCCTTGCATAGCCACCCTCAACTTAAGGAATTTCCGTTAGTTGAGGTGCACAATACCCGATGTCGGATCATGGCCAAGATTGAGGTCACTTTTTGCATTAGGCACCCTTAAGTTAGGCTTTTGGCCTAAGTTGAGGTGCACATGTCAAAGGAGGGACCGGGGCCAAAACAATAGATTATGGGAAGGTGAGTTACATGTTTAGAAAGAAATGGTCCTTTTTAGGCTTAAAGCATTTTGATCAACGGGAGCATTCATTTTCATTTGGTTGGATTCTTTTAGGCATTTAGTGGACTATTCAGAACAATGGCCTATGATCACTTCCTAGCCTCTAGAATAGATTATCTTCAGAGGACTAACCGGGCAAGTTCTAGATTGGCACCACTTGTTTGAACAACCAACGATTCTCGCACACTCTTAGCACACGGTTCCATTATCAGATTATCAGATTACCCAGTTCAATTCTTTAGCTTATGTCATGAAATCAAATTTGTCATTACAATGTCTTACTCAGAGCCAACACAGTCAACTTATTCTAGTCTACAACTTTTAGCACACATTTCAATAACTTTGGACGTGTATCATTTTTTCAACAAGCTCATGCCATCATGCTTATGCTATCATTCTTTCTCATGCTTCTACACATACAATCCTAAACATGCTGGTTCAATAATAATTAAGTAGTCTCTTAGGGAAAAAGAACACAGGCAAGAAAATCCCAAGAGAGGATTATGAGTTGGGTTACTCAGACTTCACCCTACCACTCACAATTCATTTACCTCACCCCCAACAAAAATAGGTGCAATTGTCCCCAATGCACAAAAAAAGTAAAAATTAATGGATTTGGGTGAAGCAAACCTGTGGCGCTTAGCGCCGAAGAATCATCAACAAGCGGATGGGTCCGGTTTCCCAGATTCCTCTACAGCAACAGTGGGGTCACCCTCAGTAGTGCCCGCATCTTTGGTCACATCACCCTCAGTAGTGCTCACATCATCCGCCACAGTAGGCAGAACCTCAGAAACTGGCATAGAACTTGATGCCCCAACAACAATCTCACGGGCCCTCTGCTGCCTCAGCTGCTCATCTATTATGGAGGCTTTATGTGCCTTCTTCTCCTGCCTGCGCTGCCTTTTGCTAGCCTTTTCCTCCTCCGTGAGCTCCATTTTGTGACTAGATGAGTGCCTCTTACCTCGGGCACATGCAGGCTCGGGTTGCTCCTCCGCATCATCTCCACTGAATAATACACCCAGGACTGTATCATTGCCTAATGCAGAGGGTACAGCCTATGGCTTAATAGCTGGTGTGGCAAAGATGGCGTCAACATCGGCCCGGAGACTAGCTAGATCGATCCGAAAAGAGGACATATCAGTAGTAGGAGGTGGCCTCTCTAGAACTGTCAACTCGAAAGCATCAAGCCGCTTATGAGCTGCTTTGACCTTTTGGTCCATTTTTGCCTCCATCCTCTTTTCTACTCTCTCTTCGGACTCATTAATCAACTTTTGCATCCAGGACTTAATATGGTGCAGCAAGGTGGCCATCTGAGCCTCTAACTTCTGGACTCAGGCCCGTGGTATAACATTGGCTCCAGAAGGCGGAGTGGCTCTAGATGAGCTCGGGGCCTGGCTAGCGGCGTGTGAGGAGGAAACTGGGGTATCATCAATGTGGGCTGGAGGGGCAGGATCATCACCCTACATCTTCTCCACCACATCTACTAGATCAACATTCTTTGGTACATCGATCCGTGGCCCTCTACGTGGTGCTACTACATTCGCCTCATCCCGAATCAGCCCAATATCTAGAGTTCCTGTTGCATGGACCAATTTGTCATAGTGCCAGATCAGCACTCAGCGTCTCTGCATAGCAGAAAGATCATACACGGGAATGGGTAGGTAGTAGTGGTCTTAAAATCCCTCTCAAGAATCTCCGCTAATATCATGTGGGCAAAGTCTATCTCCAGCCTCGCCACCAACGTTGCAACCATGACCGCTCTATCCCACTCACCAAATTATCACCCTTGGTTAGTGAGACTCTATTCCGCACCAGTAACCAAAAGAACTTGGCCACCAAGTTCAGGGTGGCCTTTCGAATGCCCAGTCGTGGTGTGGCAACCCACTCCGCATACTCTCCATCTGCAGCGATGTGCCTGGCGAGCCATAGTAACAAAGCCTCCCTCTGCTCGACATTTCGGGTGAAGGCTCCACTCCGCACTATATATCCCATCTATACTCAAAGTCGGTCGTGTTTAGCACCCAAGTGTGATCAGGGCCAGGACTGTAGAGGAATCGACTGATGGTCTTATGAGAGATGTCCACCGAGAAACCTTGGACCTTGGTTGAGGTGATGGGATCCCGTGCTGTGGGCTTGGACCGCTTATCAATTGACCCTCAAAGAGTGGCAACATAGGACGTATAGAAATCTCGCACAATCTCCTCGATATACGTTTTGAGGTCACGAGCCATCCACTCGCACTTGTGAAGCTTAAATAGGCGGTGAATGTCGGGCATGGTATGTAGATTTCTCGTGAGGACTCTGCGCTCCTCAGTAATAAGTCGGGCCATCCTCTCTTTCTCATTTAGCATTTTGGCATCCCGGTAGATCTTCCATTGTCCCTCAACACACCATATACTTGGTTCCCCTTCCACTGGATCATGGTTGTTGTTTCGTGGAACCGAGACTTCTTCCAAACTAGAGGCCTCATCAGACGAGGCAGCTTGGTTATGTGTACTTGAGCCAGTGGCGGAGCCGGACACAGACCCTGCAGCAGAATCGGAGTAGGAACCCTATCCGGACTCGGAAGCAGACCCAGTCGGTGACCCGATCAGTGTGTCATCCTCATTAGACTGGGAGACAGTGACTACGTCGGTGACCACCTTCTGGGGTGTGTTCCTGGTATACAGGGGTGTAGTTGGGGATGTCCTCGTGGTTGGTGGGACATATGTGGGATCCTTCTCCGTTTTGGTGTCCTCATCAATCAGCCTTACAGTTGGGGCAAAGGATTTGAACTTCCCTTTCTTGGTGTAAGTTACTTGCTTCTCAGGTGCCATGGTACCTGTGGAGGAGTAGTTAGTACCCAAAACAAACCTAAAACAAACTCGAAAAATAATTTTGGCAATAACTTGGCCACCTACGGTCCGTGGTAGACTTATGGTCCGTAGAACCCCTCCGTACCTCAGAGATACCAAAAAGTTGGTCTCTTTTGGAAACTACGGACATGAAGAATGGTTCGTAGATTGATCTACGGACCGTAGTCCACATCCGTAGTTTCACACTTAGTGAATTTTACAAAGTGTGAAGGTGATCTATGGACCTTATCTACTGTCCGTAACTTGACTTATCACTCACAATGCCTTTCCTGCCCTTCTACGACTATCATCTATGGGGTGTAACTCGACCTACGGTCCGTAAGTTGCCTCCGTAGATGCCCTTTTCTGCACTTCTTTCAGTTGTGTCTTCAAGTTTCCACGCCTGAACCAATTCCCTGCAAGCATGAGAAAAACACATATAAAACTAATACAAAATAGCCCTAGACACACACAACTCTCAAGTGAAATGTATCAAAAATACCGTAAACTCATAGTATATCAACACCTTAAACTTAAAATTGTTGTTTGTCCTCAAGTGACGCACTAAGACTCTAAACGACACTTGTATCGAAGCAAGCAATTTAAGCACAAGCAATCACATGGCTCTCTATCCCAACTCTCTTTTCGGGTGCAAAATTTGTTCTCTTAGACTTAACAAGCTAATTTGTGCAGATCAGAATATGACACAGATCGACCAATCAACTCACCACATACACTGTTCTACTATCACCAAGGTACCAACTTTCCAACAACGTCAGCAGTGCCCTTACTTCAAACGAAATCCCTTTTTTTCACACAATAAATATGATTTTAAGTACAAGGATTCATTCAACACTCACGCTTAGAAGTAACTTAAATTACAAGTAGTGCTCAATACCATAGGCTTGCCCTTATTTTCACTGCTTAGACTCTCCAACTAGGTTCTAGGATCATTATATGACTTTCTTGGCTTGTAACATAGGATCAGGGTCAGGGGCAGTACATTTGGATACTTTTAGTGACTTTCTGCCCTCCTTGACATTACATTAGGCTTTTCTACCTCTTTTTGCCCTATTTTTGACATCCTACCTTTTTTTCCTCTTTCCCTTGATTCTTTTCCAACATTAGCCACACTCAACTTAGGCTTTTGGCCTAAGTTGAGGTGCACATGTCCAAGGAGGGACCGGGGCCAAAACAATAGATTATGGGAAGGTGAGTTACGGATTTAGAAAGAAATGATCTCTTTTAGGCTCAAACCATTTGGATCAACGGGAGCATTCATTTTCATTTGGTCGGATTCTTTTATGTTTTAAGTGGACTATTCAGAACAATGGCCTATGATCACTTCCTAGCCTCTAGAGTAGATTATCTTCGCATGACTAACTAGGCAAGTTCAAGATTAGCACCACTTGTTTGAACAACCAACGATTCTTGCACACTCTTGGCACACACCAGATTACCCACTTCAAGCTTTTAGCTTAAGTCATGAAATCAAATTTGTCATTATCATGTCATACTTAGAGCCAACACATTCAACTTATTCTAGTCTACAACTTTTAGCACACATTTCAATATCTTTGGATGGGTATCATTTTTTCAACAAGCTCATGCCATCATGCTATGCTATCATTCTTTCTCATGCTTCTACACATACAATCTTAAACATGCCGGTTCAACAAAAATTAAGCAGTCTGTTGGGAAAAAAGAACACAGGAAAGAAAACCCCAAGAGAGGATTATGAGTCAGGTTACTTAGACTTCACCCTATCACTCATATAAACGAAAGAATTATCAATGCATGCAAAACACTATTATGGAATTACTTAGTTACTATTCATACTTCGTTAATCGCTCGTGGTTTTCACAACCCTAGTTGTGGATTTAGTTACCCATATTAGCAAGAAAACAATTCATAATGTTTGAAGAATAAATCATGAACTTACTTACTAGAGTAGAATAATCCCATAATTTCAACTTGAATTTCAAAGTAAAAATCACCAAAACGTGCTTAGGAAATTAAGAATTGCTAAAGTAGGAAGTTAATCTCCCAAGCCAAAAACTAGAACAAAAATAATAATCTCCAACCCCTAAAAATGAGGTTTACATACCCTATATATAGAAAAATAAGTCCTAACTAAAAAAGGAAACGAAATAAGGAAATAAAGTTGTAGGACGCATCTTCATTCTACGAGACTGACCTACGGTCCGTAAATCGATCTACGGTCCGTTGGTCCCTTCCGTGGCTCAGGACTTAGGTAATTTTTCTTTCTTTGAAATCTGCAAAATCTCTGTTGCAATTGACGATTCAACAGTACAGACGTAAGTCTATCTACGGTCTGTAACTCTTCTTCGTAACGCCACACTTAGATTTTTTCAGCATCAGGTACTGGAACCAATCTCTGAATGATTTGACAGAGCAACAATATGGTCCGTAGATCAATCTACGGTCCGTAAGTCACAACCCTGGTTCCACACTTGGTCAAGAATTCCCTAATCTTCAGCAATGCCTTTCCTGCCCTTCTACGACTATCATCTACAGGGTGTAACTAGACCTACGATCCGTAAGTTGCCTCCGTAGATGCCCTTTTATACACTTCTTTCAGTTGTTTCTTCAAGTTTCCGTGCCTGAATCTATTCCCTGCAAACATGAGAAAAGCACATATAAAATAATACAAAATAGCCCTAGACACACAGAACTCTCAAGAGAAATGTATCAAAAATACCATAAACTCACGGTACATCAATGATAACGATGATTGAAACCCATGCTATTATTTGCATAGTCTCTTATTACTATACAATTTGAATTGCTTGGACTTTTTTGCGTAAGGGGTAATTAATATTCTCTATGCAATATAGTTTGTACCTTTACTTTGTCGGTTGAGGATGCCTATTAAGTATTTATGATTATGTACTTATTCTTTGACCTTTTTTTACGCAGATACATGTACTAGATGTCCTTGTTAAGCTTGTTTGTCTGAGGATATGGTGAACTCCTTGCGTCTGAGGCAATAGCCTGGCTTCTCATATATTTTCTTCTACCTTATTTACTATTATAGACATTCATAACATTTGTACTCAATTGTAGGCTTTTTTCACATGTTATGCTATGTTGATATCTATGTAGGGGTTAATTTACCTACCAACTAGAGTATGATAGGTGCTATCATGATTCTCATTTTTGGATCGTGTCACTACCTTTAGCACAAAAATAAGATATACATGGATAGAGATACTTACAAATAAATCAAATAAAAGTTACAAAAAAATATTTTATTAACAAAAATATAGAGAAATAAAAAATGATATTGTAACAACTCGAAATTGATCAAGTAGTTTTTTTTTAACTAACATTGGGCATGTCCCATTTATTAAAAATGAAATCTTGCTTGGATCCAAAAAGTACCCAAGCCCAAGTCTGCAAGACCAAACAAAATAACAATAAAAATAAAAATAAAAATAAAACAACCAAGGACAGAAATCTGATGAAAAATGACTAAATCAGCTAGACAAACTTTAGAATCTTCTCATTTCCACCATAATTGATCCCTGATGAAGCTCTGGTGGCCTTCATCTTCCTAGCAGCTGAGAAACGACGAGGAGATTTAGGGATATCCACTTGGGCACTCAACAAATCTCACAAATGCCATGAATTCGTTCTCAGTGAAGACTTCTTCAACTCTGGGTGTACATTCGCCGCAATTCCAAAGATAAGGCTTCCGCTTCAACTCGCTGACCAAAATCCTGTTAGAATGATGAACATTAACTCATTTTCTTGTATTATGCAGGTTGAATTCCACCAGAATTAATACCACTACCTCAATACATGATTCTGTGCACTGCATTCCTTCTCATTGAGGTAAGATTTGGTAAAAAATTTCGTCAATCAAGTTGTTACCGTGCTGGCTTAGATTTCAGCTCTACAACATAGTCTTGGATTATCAGTTCCTTTGCCCTTGTACCCTAATGATTGAAATTGTTGTGTTGTCCCTTCTTCGACCTAATATTTGGTATGTTTGCTTTGTCCATGTTGAGAATGTTTTTTACTTGTGTTGGTAGCTCTTGAAAGTAGTTAAAATGAATCAAACTACAACCCTTGACTGATAAAAAATTGTTGATTTCACTAAGTAATTACATGACTTGTGCAAATTGAACCCCAAGGGGTTGATACCAATGCAACAAACCCATGAAACTACCAAGTAAGATCCTCATTTTCAATCTAATAATCTTTGTGATTTTCTGTTCCTTGTTGTTCCTTTTTTTCGTTGCAACATATTGATCGATTGTGACTGCTCCCTTTTTTTTTTATGAAGTATTGTGACAGCTCTTTTTTAGTGCTTCTAATCAATGATTGTAATGTTGAACCTGACATTTTGACACTTTCTTACCCTCAATTGTGGCAAGTTTTGTTTGTCAAATTGTAATATAGTTCTTGCTTGTGATGGTAGCTCCAGTGTAGAATTAAATTGAATTAATTTTGTACCTGCAAAACTGAAAATATGGTTAGTTAAAAAATCAGCCAGTGTGTTCCCTTCTCTGTAGGTGTGCTTGATTTCCACCACCTTGTCCTTCATAACATCTCTAATCCACCTTATATCTACAAAAATTACCCATGGGACTTCCCAGATTCCATCTATAAAAATTATTGGTGCCAGCTTGAACGAGACCACCTATGGTCCTAGATTGTGGTCGTAGAAGCTGAGTTCGAGTACTTAAGTGTCAACTCCCAGATGTGTTCCTACAGACATATGGGATGGTCTGTAGGAAGTTGTATGGTCCATAGCCCAGGGCTCATAGATAAAAGAATGGGCTTAGAGGAATTTTGACCATGGGTTGCACGGAAGGGACCTATGGGTCATAGGTAGGTCTACGGGCCGTACACCTTAGCTCATGGGAATTGACCTTAAAGTTGGTCTCCTGTACTCGACCTACGGTTGACTAGTACGGTCCATGGAAGCCTGTACGGACCGTACAAGTCAATCCGACTATTTTTAAATGGGGTTAGTTCAGTCTTTTCCCACCCCTTCTAAGTCTAAAACTCGACACTTTTTACACCTAATTAAGGTTCTTATTACTTTAGTATGATCCTAACACTCTCATAAAACACTTTCAAGACAGTGGCAAGGATCCAAGAAGAGAAAGCTAGGGTTTTCAAGCATCTCCTTCAAAGTTCTTCAAGTTTCCTCAAAACTTTATTCTTCCAGGTATATAAGACTATTCATAGTGTTTGACTAAGTTTGTCTTCATGCCCTACATCTAAATTTTATCAGTTAGAGTTAAATCTAGTATTCTACCCAAAGTTCCATGAAATTCTGAATTTGAATTTTGTTCTTATTCTGATTTCTGATTTCTTAATTATGAGATTATGATATTTTATGCATTGAGATCCTTGAGTTGTTGTCGATGCTTATATTTTCACATAAACCCTAGTTGATGAGATTTTGCTAGAAGCCTTTGTGCAATTAATTTCCTTGCATTGATTGTGGAAATTTAAGAGAGTCCAAGAGTAATTTTAGCGCATTATTGAGACGAGTTTTCAAAGGAACTTTAATGATCCCAAATGTATTATTTTTCACATTTAGAAAGAACTATTATTTCAAGAAAAACATAAAGAGTTTTTAGATAAATAAAAAATGGCATTTAAATTATGATAGTGTATTGTAGTATCTACCCAAAGGAGAATTACGATGAACTTTTATCGTTTTACGGAATTCACATTATTTTCTGATTTGTGAGCATGTATATCTATTTTGCAGTTATTCCTGTTCATTCGCATGTTTCATCTGTAACTGTGTTCAATGGATTGAACTTCTCTGAATGACATGAACAAGTCCAGTTCCACTTAGGTGTGATGGATCTTAACTTGGCTCTACTGAATGACAAAATTACTGTCATTACTCATAAGAGTAGTGAGGATAAGAAGTCTTTCCATAAATTATGGGAGCGGTCTAACAAATTAAGCCTATGTTTATGTGAACGACTGTTGCTAACAATATTAAGAGTACTATTCCACAAAAATAAAGTGTCAGGGAATACTTGAAGTTTGTGGAAGAACATTTTCATTCTGCTGATAAGTGTCTCGCTCGTACACTAATGGATGAACTCATGACCATGAAGTTTGATGGGTCGCACAGTATGCAAAATCATGTCATCGAGATGACTAACATTGCAACAAGACTTCAGACCTTGGGGATGAAAGTCGATGACACCTTCTTGGTTCAGTTTATTCAGAACTCCTTGCCTCTTGAGTATGGACCATTCCAAATTAACCATAACACTATTAAGGATAAGGGGGATGATAGTGAATTGTCCAGTATGCTTACTCAAGAAGAGTAAAGACTTAAGAAACAAGGAGGTCATTCCATTAACCTCGTGGGTCAAGAAGCTGCTAAAGGACTTAAAGTGAAGGCCAACAAGTTTAAGAAGAAGACAACAGCTGCTAAAACGGTTTTCCATTGGGTATTTCATATCTCCATGATTAAGAAATGCTTGGGTGATCTTTCACTCATTGTGCCTACACGGGGTATTGGTGTGAACGTGTAACACCTCAGAAAGTGGAAGCTGAGTTTGAAAGGGAAAAGCGTATTTTTGGTACTGATCTAGAATCTACAGAAGCCACCTACATACCGCAGAAAGTTCTACAGGCCGTAGGAAGGCAGTCGTAGGTATTATACCCCATTTTAACTCGAGGTCCAAACAGTGTACAACATATTGGTGATTCTTATGTTATTTAAAGAGTCACCACCTAATTATGTTAAAGGTAAATTAGGACACCTATTTTGCTAAAGTGATGCTAAGTTAACTTTATATTAAGGTTTACTTAACCTTATGCGATTATAGGTAATGGTTCTAATTATTCTAAAGAAAACGTACAAGGCATCCTTTAAGATCTGTTAAAAATAGTTAACCAGCCAACTTTAGGTTAATTAATTAAAAAGAAAAATGAGTGCTAAAGAATTTGAAAAGTTGTAAGTTGGAAAACATTTTAACATTTAAAAACTATTTTGTATTAGGAAAAAATTGATGTGTGCCTTTTTAAAAAAAAAATATATATATAAATAAGTATTAGAGATCACTTGTTTTAAAACAAATTTGTTCTACACAAGTTTTTGCACAAAAATTTATTAAAATATGATCCATGTACATGAAATTAGTGCATACTTTGAAAAAAAAAATTTATGATTCGGTTGACCTTAAAATAAAATAGTGATGCCCCTTCACAAAAAATTAAATGATACCATAACTACAATGTCAAACAAGTTAATGAAATGATATCGTAATAAACAAGTTAATGCTAAAATATAAGTGGACATAGGCAACCCCAAGTGAATTTCACTCATTTTTCTTTCTATTTGGAATAGTCAAAGATATAGTGAAGACTCATGTGCGAGTATAACGGTGTCGAATTCATGAGACTCTATTTTTGCGAGGGTCCTTAATTGAGACTCCATATTTTGATCCCAAAGTTCATGCAAGTAAAAGAGTAAAGAGAATTAGTAAGACAATTCAACCTTACACGATATTGAATAAACTAGATATAGAGTCGAATTTAATAGCATGAAAAATATAATATCCAAAAAACAAGATGTGTGAATGTCGAACGGGATAATTTTTGGACAATCTCAAAATAGATAGATCCTTAACAATTGTCTTCTAAGCACAAATTAACATATACTTTCCAAGCACAAATTAATTCTCAAGTTCATACAATGAACTTAATCTCGAAAAGAAAAAAACATATAACCCACCAGTATTATATGACATGGTGAAAAAGTGCAAACCTATACAAAAACCTTAGCAGGAAAGAGAACAAACCCAAACCAAGGCCAAACTTGTGTATATCTAAATGGAGAGAGTTGAGCTGCAAGCAGTAACATAGTAATATACTAGAACTATGATGCTACTAAACTAATAGAACAAGACACATCCTTGGAATTCTATACAGAGATAAATACACCTTTATCACCACTAGGCATACATTGAATAAAAAATATGTTTTAACATCACTTTTATGAAGCAAGAGAAATGAAATATGATGCATGGGTCATCTTGACAACATATGGCATTTTTTAAAATGGCAACTTATACACATACTTCAGATAACAAAGTATACAAAAACTAAAAATAGTGGAGAAAATGGCCAAATCCCCCCTCAATCTATAACTAAACTCTCAACTACACACTTATATTTTATAGGAGTCCTATTACCCCCTTGAACTACTTTAAAGCGAAATATATACCACCCTAAAACTAGAGAACCACATTCTTTGTATGTGGTGTGCACACACGCTACAACTATCACATATCATTTATTTATTTTTTAAAAAGTAAATGTTGTTCTTCTTCTTCATTGCCAACAACATCATCTTTACTCTTCTCTTCTCCAGATGTTGAGACATGTTTTTATTTCTTTTCACTGTAAACTCCCCTAAACCTCTATCTCCCTCCACCCCATTTCTCCCTAGACACCCCACCCCCACCCTCGTCTTCCATAACCCACAAATTAGATCTCAATCCAAGATTCATATCAACACTTATCATCTCTTTTTCGGGTAAAAGAAATCAATAATATTTATCAACAGCATCACCATCACAACAACAATTTTATCAAGTCATTTAGATCAACCCCTTCACCTCTCCCACCAAAATTCTGCAATCTTGGCACAAATTTTAAGTTTGAAGTTCTTGCTAATCGTCTTGGACTTGAGTAAGACTACGCCCTTTTGAATCCTTCTTTAAATAGTGAAGGATTTATGCCTTTTAAACTTGAGGAAATAATTTGGATTATCAGGGTTGAGCATAATCGACTAGTGGTTGCTGCTCAAGTTCCTAAAATCGTTATTGGGTGTAGTTTGAATTCTTCATAAAAAATTACAAAGATTGGAGATAATATATGAAGGTTGGTGAATTTTATTAGAGTAAAGAGATTAAAGATGATTTAATTTTATTCACTATATGAGTAATAATTTTAATGCTTATTTGGTGATTTCGATGGTGATTTACAGTGTTAAGAATTGTGAGTAAATAGTGTGACAAATAATGAGAGAGTATTAAAAGATAGGTAAAGACATTGGACAATATGGTAGTGGACTAGTGGTGGTTCAACAATGGTGATGAAGAACATGTAAGGTGGGGTGATTTTTTTGAGTGATGAGAGAGAAAATTAAATAAAAGACAAAAGTAAAAAAATTATATGTAAAAAAAAAGTTAAAATATTTTTAAAATATCTTTTTATAAGTTTTTTCAACTTTCACATGGCTTCAAGAGTGTGAGCACACTTTCTGTGCCATGTCAGCACTTAAGGGTGCATTTTTACCACTTTAAAATAGTTCGGGGGTAATAGGACTCTGTAAAAAAGTGTGTAGTTGAAAATCCAGTTATAAGTTGAGGGTGTATTTGACCATTTTCTCAAAATAGTGTGCACAATAACATAAAGTGTGCAAATGGGTCCGTATAAGCATGTTCAACACAATATTTTTAACTAAGAAAAAAACAACCATCTTTTATTAAAAAAATGCTTTTGCCTAAAAGAAATACAAAAAAACATAAGCTGCAAATTTCTTATTATATGAGAACCAAATGAGTATTCACTTGGAACCAAAAGAATCTAATTTTATGTGAAAGAAAACGCAACCATCTTTTAATTCACAATATCTAAAACGTGACAAATGGTTTCAGTTCTCAAAGAAGACGCAAATACATTTTTTAACACTACTTTCAATATAGCTTATAGAAAACAAAATCACTCTTGCGTCTTGACAAATAAACTTCTTACAACATTCATAGCATTTTAATCGTAGTAACAAAACAGAAGAAGAAAGGGGCGAGTATTACCTATTGAAGGGCAGTGGACGGAGTTGCTTCATTCAAAGGTCAACGACGAACTCGAGCAATCTTAAAACATGAGTTCAGGCCAAGATCGAAAGAGAATACAAAAGATAATTTTTTAGCAAAAGGCAGTGTTTTTATAGTATTATGGGAGCAGAAAAGCTTGTCCAAAACGAGTGCAATATGCTAGTATTTATAGGAATGAACTAGGGTTCTTGATTCAACATTTAGGTGGGATTTTAAGAATCAAAAGAGTCGTTTGAATTCAAAATCTATCTCTATAATTCTTTATCAAAGATTTTCAAAAGTATTTTTGCTTCTTAATGACCGAATTAAAGAAGAGAGATGAGGAATAGGAAGAGGAAAAGAGTCGTTGATTTCCTTCAGAATGAAATATAATGATTGCGCCAAAATAGACGGGCAAGCTCTGTCCATGGCTGAGAATCGATGAGCCTTCTTTCTGGAAGAGGTAAGACGCGTGAGAACGAAAAGAAAAGAAAAAAGATTTTAGGGAGGAATGGGTTAAGTTTAGTTTGGGGCTGAAGATTTATTTTCATCGGCTCACTTAGTGGGAGTTGGGCTGATCGGATGAGTTTTTGGGCTGCACTTATTTGGTCTTCTCCTTTCTTCCTTTAGAATTACATTGGGCATCTATCTTAATAACTAATACAATATATATTATACGATGAAAATTAATGATTTACAAAATAAAAATATCACTATTACGACTTTATGCTAATATAAAATATAGATACAAAAATATGGACTTATAAGTAATTTAATAAGTACGAAACTTGAAATAAAGCGACAACAATTAGTTATTTAAGAAAAGGTGTAAATAAGATAACAAGACATGTAATTTTATTAATAGTTATAAAAATATGACGACGAGGATAATAACAATAATTATATAATCATAGTAATAAAAAAGTAATGAAAATTATATATATTTTGATACATTATTAATATTGAAGCTCGAAAACAATGAATTAGAAGAAATGAGGGTCAAAATTGGGTTTAACCGTAGGATTAACTTGGATTTTGGGAAATTTCAAGTCTCTGATGTTTGGCATATGAATGAACAGAACCAAGTGTCGAGTGGTCTACGGGCTGTAGAAGGGACTCATAGAGATGATGCAGACTTAGAGAAAATTTGGGCTTGAAATTGAGGACTATAGAAGGGGTCTGTGGACTGTAGAAGGGTCGATGACCCGTAGAAATTGGTTAGATCCTTGAGTCCCTGTAATAGGTTCTACAGTTGACCAGGATGGTCTGTAGAAAGGTCCAAACCGTAGACCTGTCTGACAATTTTTTTAATCAAGGGTGTTTTCATCTTTTTCTACCCAATTAACCCCTAAATTACGTCATTTTGGCCCTATAACTACTCCCGTAACAATTTTTACCCTTAAGACTTGGCCTGATTCCTCTCATTCACTCTATTCCCACAAATTTCCCCAAGTCTTCTTCTCCAATACTCTCTAAAGAGCTCTCAAGGTTGAAGTTAGGGATTCAAGCTTCAAGGTCTCATTCTCTTTGCATTCTTAGGATTTTGATTATATGGTATGTGGGTATTCACCAATGTATCTCTTTTATCTATTGGGTTCTAAAAGAATCTCAATCTCCAATTCAATTTCACTCAATTCTCGTGGGTTTCCTGTGATCCTCCGTGGATTCAATTCATTGTGATTCAATTGTACTTATGTTCAATCTTACTATGCATGATTTGATACAATTATATGATTTTTTATTGATTTCTCATGAACCCATCCCTATGCCTACTTTATGAACAAAGCTTGTGAACTTATGAGCAATGATCATGAATTTGATTAAGGATTTATACATGTTTTTATGAAAAAGAATGATTTCTGACTAAAGGATGCTTATAAGATAGAGTGTCAATGATTTGTGAAAGTTTTTCTCATAATTGAAAGGAAACATGATTTAGATACTTAGAAGGGCAAGTGTCTATTATGAAGAAGTTAATGAAATCATGATTCAAAAAGGAGTTACTCTAATATGAACTTATGATTGGATTGGTAGTCTTAAGTGTGTCTTTCCAAGTATTTTGATATGATTATGATTATGATTATGTTTTTTCCATTGGGATTTACTTAGCACCGAAGGACTTTGAGATGGAGGCTCTCCCGTTAGTAGAGGTCGGGTCTCTAGAAGCAAAATCTTGTCTCTTAACAATGTGCCCCCGTAGGATTGTCTTAAATGACCTAGCTAGTGTATCTACTTTATCAAAGAATGAATGTGACAAAGTTCTACCTTGGCAGATAGATTCCTCTATTTAGTGTGAGTATCATACTTGATTTCATGTTATAGCTCATATGGTCTTATTGCCAGTTAATGATAGATACCCCACAAATGAACTATGTTTTCTTCAAAGGTTTTATGAAAGCTTCTCAAATGGTTTTAAGTATGCACGGACCTCGTATATAATTTATGATTTCTTCTTAATGGCTTTTATCACATTTTACTTGTTCTTGTATATCATGTTTAAGTTCATCACGCTATCATGTTTTACGTTTTATGCAATTTCCCATACTTACTACATTCACCATACAAATGCATATTTATGCCTATATTGTCTCATAATATATGGTCCAATGTTCCTCCTCCTGGGCGTGCTTAGATTGAGATTGCTTAGCTTGATTACTTGGATTGGTGACTCCTCATGGTTTGAGGGAAAATCCATAGATACTTTTATTGCATTTGTGGTCTTTCAGTTTCAGACTTCTACGTGGTGTATGCATTATGTCCCAACCACTCTTATGATATTAGAAAAGCTTATGTCAGACTTAGTAGTTTTCCACGTATTCTCATATGTACTCAGTTGATATCTTTTATGCCATTCTATGATTTTAGAGCTATATTGATTATATCTCTTAAATTGTATTTCATTACATCATGCTAATATCATGTGGTTTGTTTAGGGTCTCTGGGGATTCTATTTGCCATGTCACGTCTAGGGTGTATTTTGAGTCGTGAAAAACTAAGTATTCAACATCAGGTTTTAGGAAAGGTTCTAGATTGTCTGACAAGCTGGTACGAGTAGAGTCTTGTTCATGAGTGTGAACTGTGTCATATTTATGAATAGGAGGCTACAAGGAATTTAGGAAACTTCACTTCTTTCACTACTCTAAAGTCATGCCATAGAGTTCATTTCTATAAAGGTCTTTCTCCTAACCCTTGTCTGATGTTTTTCAGGATATGTCTCATCAAAGATCTAATGCAAGAAGAAATGTGGCTAATGATGTTGAGATCGAGTTTCCTCAAGTGTCGGTTGATCCTTTGGCCAGGCAAGTAACTCATGTTGAATTCTGAGCCGCTTTCCAAGTGTTGGCTCCAGTTATGATGGCCCAAGATAATAGAGAGGTTGTTTTTCCCATGAAGCCAATTGTGAGTATGGTTGCAACGAGAGTGAGGGACTTCACTTGGATGAATCCTCTTGAGTTCCAAGGGTTGAAAATCGATGAGGATCCTCAAAAAAGTATATGAGATTAATAAGCTAGTGGAAATTATGGGAGTGTTAACGATGGAAAGGTAGAATTGGCTACTTATCAACACAAAGGTGTTGCTCGAGTTTGGTTCAACCAATGGAAGGAAGAGAGGGATATTGATGTGGGTACTTTTGATGGGGAGAAATTCAAATGGTTCAAACAACGTCAAGAAGGATGGTGGAAAGAAGCACCGAAACGGAAGGAAGCACCCTAAGAGTAACAAGAAATTGTTAGTTGGCCCGTCAGCAAGCGAAGCACTGACATCTCCCCCACTTTCTACCACTGAAGCGAGTGACGATGAACGTGGGGAGGAGCCTATTCATGTCATGCCTGAAGTAGAGTGGATCACAAGGGTTGACACAAAAGGCAAGTTGTGGAGATCTTAGGCAAGCGTTTAGTTTGAATGAGGTCGATAGCAAATTAAATACTCTCAAGGACTTCACCTATGAGGAAAATGACAACATCTGCAAGGAGTTGGAGGGGCACCAACACGCAGAATATATGATAAAGGAAACCATCTCTTCCTTGGAGTGTCGTCTTATGTATGCATTAAGCATAATTGAAACCATGAGAGCAAAGATGAAACCACTTAAAGAGGGCATTGGAGTTGGAGGATCTTCATCAATTGATAGAGATAGAGAGGCCAAGGTTGAGGCTCTCAAATAACCAATGATCAAAGGAGTTAGTGATGAGCAAGAGGTGGAGAACCTCCTTTGGCACTTAGAGAATTACTTCAAGTGCAACAAGATGAAGAGCGACGAGAACAAGATCAACACTCTTCGTGTTGTACCTCTTGGAGATGGCCATGTTATGTGGAGGCGTGAAGAGTCAGAGATAGGGAAGGGGATTTGCACCATCAACACTTCAGAGTGATTCCAAGAAGAGTTAAAGAAAGGCTTATTTCCCAACAACGTCATCTATGAGGCAAAACACAAGTTTAGGGAGCTGAAGCAAACGGGAAACATATGAGCATACATGAAGAAGTTGACCACTCTCACACTTCATATTCCCAACCTCACAAATGAAGATATATTTTCCGCTTCATGGACAGGTTACAAAATTAGGACATGACAGACTTGGAACGTGACAAGTTAGGACCATTTATGAGGCCATCACGTAGGCCAAAGATTTGACTGACTTCAGGCATGAAAAGTATGATAAAGGAAAAGGCAAAAAGATAAGACCTAATCATGCCAAAGGTGGGGGAGATCGTGGAAGGGCAGGAAACAGTAGCCATATCCTAAGCAATATGACTCCTACTAGTCAGACAGCAAGTGGTTTGAACGTCAGAACTATACCGAGAGGAAGGTGCAAATTACAAAGGGAGATGTATTCTACATATACAATGGAACACAAAGCTATGTCGGGTGCCTTAAAATGAAGACCCTTGGTGCTATCCTGTGAGAACATAAGGATAAGGATGTACAGGAACAAAGACAAGACTCGGGCACAATGCAATTGGGCATGGTTGGACTATGTGGAGCTATTGCCAAGTAGTCGGGGAAGCTGGAAGAATACAACACACAGTATGTAGACACCTCCGTTAATGGATGACCATATTGTGCTATCGTAGACTTTGGTGCAGAATCCAACATCATGACCAAGACAACAACAACAAGGTTAGGACTGAGTTATAATCCAAGCAACACCCGCCTAAAGACAGTCAATGAACCATTGATACCCATGTGCAGAGTCGCCCATAGAGCAAGCATCATACTAGGAAAATGACAAGGTAAAACCAACTTTACTATCACTCTTTTTTATATCATTCTGGGGCAGAAATTCTTCCAAACGTTCCACACAATGATCGATCCCTACCTCCAACGAATCTTGGTCATGGAGCGAGAAGTATCATGCATGGTACCCCTAGTCAAAGTACCAAAGACGGAAGGATAATCCCAGTTATGGGCCATGCAGCTTGTGAAGGGCCTAAAGAAAGGTGAACCAACATTTATACACACTATTGCAAGTTTGGAAGAAGACAATGGTGGTAAAGAGTCATTGCCATCATGCATAGAGAAGATTCTAGAAGAGAACAAGAATGTGATGCTAGAAGAGTTGCCAAGGCACTTACCTCCTAGACGTGAGGTAGACCATAAGATCGAGCTGGAGCTTGGATCCAAGCCGCCCGCATATTCTCCCTATCGTATGGCTCCACCTGAGTTAGAGGAGTTGAGAAAGCAGTTGAGGGAGTTACTTAAATCCAGTCACATCCGCCCATCTAAAGAACCTTATGGAGAATCGATTCTTTTTCAAAAGATGAAATATGGTTCATTACGCCTATGCATCAACTATTGGACAGTCAATAGGGTAATAATAACGAACAAATATCCTATCCCGCTCATTGCTGATTTTTTCGATAGACTTGGAGAGGCCAAGTTCTTTACCAAGGTGGACCACCGGAAAGGCTACTACTAGGTTCGCATAGTAGAAGGGGATGAACCGAAGACAACGTGTGTAACAAGATTAGAAGCTTATGAGTGGTTGGTCATGCCCTTTGGTTGGACCAATGCACCCAATACCTTTTGAATACTAATGAAAAAATCCTTCATCCCTACTTAGACCATGGTTGTTGTGGATAGATTATCAAAGTATGCTAGCTTCATGCCCTCCACAGCCGATTATACTGCGAAAGAGGTGGCCAAAATATTCTGTAAGAACATGGTGAAGTATTGGGGCTTGCTAAGGAATATAATCAGCGATCGAGACCCCTATTTCACTGGAAACTTCTTGAGAGAGTTGTTGATATACTCGGCAAGGAGCTGCACTTCTCCACTAGTTTCCACCCACAGACGAATGGACAGACAGAGTGAGTCAATGCCTTACTAGAGAGCTACTTAAGGCACTATATGAGTGCGCACCAGAAGGATTGGGCAAGGCTCTTAGACATGTCACAATTTTCCTGTAACATACAGCGGAGTGAGTCCACAGGGTGCACACCCTTTGAGTTGGCCACATGCCAACAACCCCAAACTCCACATTTTCTACCAGCTACATTTCAAGGGAAGCAATCGAGAGCTTAACACCTTGACAAGGGATGGGCGAAGAACAACTTGACATTGCTAAGTCCTACTTGGACAAGGCAACCAAAAAGATGAAGAAGCTCACCAATCGCAAAAATTGTCCCACAGACTATAAGGTTGGAGATAGGGTCTTGATAAAGTTTAATCCAAGACAATTCAAGGCACTACGACGCATACACCAAAACTTGGTGCATAAGTATGAGGGCCCATTCTGAATCATTGTTAAGGTTGGCAAGATCTTATATAAGGTAGAATTTCCACCTTATTTTAAGATTCGTCTAGTCTTTCATGCTAGTGTCCTTAAGCCATACCATGACGACAATGATTATCCTAGGCAAAATCAATAAAGTCAGGCACCGATTACCATCACTGCCTCTCACAATCGAGAAATTGAGGCTATTATTAATTGTCAAGCCAAGAGGAAATAGGGACAACAAGTAACTGCCATGTTTCTTATTCATTGGAAGGGACATTCTCCAGATAAAGCCACATGGGAATGATAAGAGGACATGTGGCAATTTAAAGACAAAATCCGGGAGTTTATGCATTAGCAATGTGCTGCGGTGATCACAATATCAGGCGGAGGAGAGTGTCATGACCCGCCACTTTGTCATACCACTTAGACATAAAATTAAAGCATAAGTGAGTTAGCCTTAGTCGGAAGAATCTAAAGTCCTGGAAAGGTTTGGAGAAGACGCTAGAATATTCAAGAGAAGTTCTTAGAAGACTTTAGAAAACTCTAGACTTGTAGAGAATTCTAGGAGAGGGGCCTATTTGTAAATATGTAGGGATTTGTATAACAATTTTTATTTATACTTTAGCCCCTTGGTGTGTAGTATAAATAGAGGGGAACTCATTTGTAACTAAACCAAGCAAGTGCAAGCAATCTTCAAGCAATACAAAAGCCTTGTTTAAAAAACTCCCTTGTGTCTTTCTTCATTCTCTTAGAGATCTAAGTTTGAAAAGGTTTACTTGAGCTTACAAGATCATGAAAGAATCATGATTAAGTTGTCGAGTGTCACACAGAGTGTTAGTTGAAGTCTAAGTCAATGACACTATTCTCTATATTTGGAGAGTAATTAGAGAATGAGTTTGCCAACCACTCTCTATTTCTCTCTCTATTCTCCAAATATAGAGAGGTGAATAGTAGTTCTCCAAATTTGGAGAACCACTATTCATACTCTCTATTTCACTTTTTGATTATTATATTATTATTTCTATTATATAGTATTTGTATTTAACATATTGTAAATCATATAAGACCATTAATTAAATCTCTAATATTCGAAATTCTTTTAATGTAATATAACATTTTTAAAAATATATTATTTAATATATACTACTTCCATCCCAAATTAATAACATTTTTATTTTTAAAAAAATTCGTCACTTTAAGTGATATAATTTAAAATAATAATAATAATAATAATTAGTATTATATTATTATTCACTATGAAGAATGTACAAAATTTAAGTGAAAATCTCTGGTTTGAATAATTTTTTGCTAGACATGAAAGATTTAAGGATAAATATGATCACTTTGAACTCCGCAATGCATTAATAGAGCATTTAATCTTGAAAGTTGAGTATTTAATTAAAGTTCATATAATTGTATTTCTTAATGATTTCACTTTTATTTGAATTGTCCATTAATATGTATATTATATAATATTGGCTTGCAATTTTTGTTATTTATAAATTTAGAATAGAATATAATTTTATATTAAATAATTATTTTGAAAAGACGTGAAGATTATATAAGGTGAATTATTTGGAAAAAAAGAAAGAAATAATTTATGATATGAAATAAGAAAATAAAATAGAAATAGAAATAGAAATAATAATATAATATTAAGAAGAGAATAGAAGATTCCTTTTTAAAGAGTATAATAGAGAATTAGATTAAAATTAGTTTTCTCAAAGAGACAAAGAATTCGTAAAATAGAGAATACAGTTAGAGTCTTAGAGATACCTAAACGTTGTTGGGTTCGAAAGTGATTAGACGTCATCCAGAAGCTTACAATTGCAAATCATATGTCAATAAATTAGAGGACACATAAAACTATACTAAAAGACATAATATAATTATATGATATGACCAACTGACCTACATAATTTAAAACTAATTAAAAGCATAAAAATTTTAGGGAGAAAATCTCCCCATAAACAAAACTCTCTAAATGACTACATTGTAGATGTAATTGTGTTACGCTATGAGAATAGAGATTTTCAATTTATAGAACTCCAAACCTTTCTTTTTTAAAGAAAGAATAACCAAATATGGAAGAGAATTATATTATCCTTTCATGAAAAGTAAAGGCAATTATAGTAATGCTTTAACTTTCCTTCAAGGTAAAATTAAAACTCAAATATGGCAAGAAAATCAGGGTAAAACCCTAACAAATCTCCCATTTTGGCTGGATTTTCTTGAAAATACTTGATTCGTCTTCTTAACATGCATGATATCTTCGTTCTTCACATAGTCTTGATCATTGTTGCTTGCAATGGTTAAAAATAAAGTTTAAAATATATGGGTTAAAAATGATTTTAAAATTATTTTATTTTATTTTCAAAGATGCAGCAACAGAAATGCTGAAAATATGGTTTAAATCTCTAATCAACATATAGCTGGACAAAAATCTTATTTATCATCAAATTGGTTGCAAATTGATTTGAAAACGCCTTGAGTATGTCCTCAACCTTGATGAACCTGGGTTATTTAACCATTGGCTCTGATACCACGTGTTGGGTTCGAATGTGATTAGGCGTCATGCGGAAGCTTACAATTGCAAATCATATGTCAATAAATCAGACGACGCATAAAACTGTACTAAAAGACATAATATTATTATATGATATAACCAATTGGCCTACATAATTAAAAGCTAATTAAAAGCATTAAAATTATAAAGAGAAAATCTCCCCATAAATAAAACTCTTTAAACCACTATATTGTGGATGCTATTGTGTTGTGCTAGGAGAATAGAGATCTTCAATTTATAGATCTTCAAACTTTTCTTATAAGGAAAGAATTGTTATAAAATAAAGACAAAACTAAAATTAAATAGAAAGAGAAAGAAAGAAGAAAACATAAATTAGTAATAAGATTAGTAATTCTTATGAGTTTTTTTTACTGTTGTGTGAGGTGCCTTTTTACAGGCAGGATATAACCTGGAGAGGTGATACTCCTAAAGTATCAAAGGTGGGCCCACACATAACATCCATCACTATTTATAACACCGCCCTACCCCCAGTTGGATGTTCATGTACTAAAATATTTTAGCAAAAGAAAAATATACATAATCATATATAGTGCACATTGTTTGCTGTCTTATTAAAAACAGCTTAAAGGAAGCTACTTGTACGTTGATTGTATTAACCTACTTGCAGAGGTACTTGTAAGTTGTTTATAAGAACCTGCTTGTGTATGCCACTTATAGGAATCTTCTTGCAGAGTTGCTTGTAAGTTGCTTATAGGAACCTGCATGTCGAGTAGTTTGTAAGCTGCTTATAGGTATCTGCTTGTAGAGTTGTTGTAATATACCTTCTTGATTTCAAGCTTATCCAGAAAATTGTGTAATGAACATCCACAATTTGATGCATTCACTACTCATTAGATTTCATTAATAGATAATGTGCATCTCTAAAACCTTATTAGGGAAAACCCTGTGGGAAAAAGTCCTAGTGAAGAAAAAAGAGTACACATATCTTGTAATACGCTTTGAGAGTTGCCTCATTATAAACCTTACTAGAAAAATCTAGTGGGACAAAACGCTGGTAAAGAAAAAAGAGTGCAGTGTATATTTACTCCCCCTGATGAAAACATTGATTAATACTTATAAAGGATGTCTTTCAATCATTTACTTAGCCTTTAAAATGTTGAAATTGATGGTATATTTATGATTATCACATTCATGAAGATGTTGCATCCTTGAGCTTATCCTGATATATCGTCTTCTTGCCTCTTCAATATGTTGAGTCTTACAGCTCAGTCAAATACATTCTTGTGAACTCATCGATATAGACAAATTTCTTATTCGATTTTTTTTTGTAGCAATATCAAAGTGACCGAGATTTTCAAGATAATACAATGGATTGTCTTGTAGAATAATATAATATGACAGTATTTCCACATGAAAACTGATAACTTTCTGGAGATCAGAACTTCGTATAAATCAAATGATTTCCTACAGTTTCATAATCAATAAACCTTAACATGGTTGGCTAGAATAAATAAATTTATAAATCCATATTTGATTCACTTTGATATATCTATCGATAAGAGTGATGTTATATTTTGAGTGCACACAAATAAAATTATTATACTATGAATGATAATAGCAGGATACATAAGTACTGCACCAATTGCACTATGATATGGTACTTTCTAACCATTTTATTGAGATTAAAATTAATCTTTATGTTAGCGATATCATAACCATTAGGGTTCTATTCAATGGAATCACTTTAAAACCTTTTAAATCCTTAAAGAATTTTTATATAATATCTACTATCTAGCTATCCATGATAATAACTCATTATACGTATTTAAGTTTTTCATATATTGTCAGACTGAAAGAAACTTTATTGCATCCACCATAGGAGAACACATCTCCATACAATAATGTTAGGATTTTTGTGAAAATATCTTTATTTCTCAAGGCACAAGCCATATTTTATATTTTATGATTTTACTTGTCGCGGAATAATTCATTTGTACCCCCACTTACATTATATCTTGGTATATGAACTATAAGTCCAGAACTTCACTTTTCCAGCTGAAATAAAATATACTTGAATTGCATATTTTATTGGCCAATCATTGATGTATTCATATTATTTGATAGATTTGAATTCAAGATCCTCGTCACCATTTATAATTTTGAGCGCTACATTATATTAAAGATATCATCAATGCTTATTTGCTATCGATTCTAATATAATATAACTTGTTGAGCTCTCTTTATTTTTCATTATTTTCAAGTACCTGAACCTTTGCCAAGGTTTTACAAAGTGTTATGTCATGGTGCTCTTTCTAAAGCACCTGCCTCATTATTATGACCATCTTGATCATACGTTCCTCCTCTTCTTCTTCAAGAAATTTAAACTTTCGAATCGATGAAGCTAACGCGCTTTAGGCGTGCCATAAATTATGTTCTTCAAGGATTTTTTAGGTCATTTATAACTGGATTATAACATAGGGTCAGTTAATACGTCTAACAATTGACTTAAATTTTTTTTTCAACAAGGATCATACCAATGATAATTCATTATGTATAACTTATTTTCCAGTTGCGTATCATCTCTCCCCCTAATGTTAGAGAATCTAACATTCTCCCAACCTTATTTGGGGACTCATGCATTGCGGAATGGTGGAGCAATTGAATAATGTACTACACATTTAAATTTCTAGATAAGAATTACTTGGTTTTTGACCCTGAACCAATTGTGATAGGGGAATGTTGCTGGGTTGATATGTACAAAAGTTGTTACATTTTAAATAACACATCTTATACAAAATTTCTTTTAGGGGTTTTGTTCTCATAACCAATGATTTAGCTATAATTGGACGCATATAATTTCTGCTTAAATCACTTAGATATAAACCACCATCATTAATATAATTTAATAATTTTAAATGTGCTCTTGATATAACAATTCGAATAAACAACCTTTGCGAAAATCAAATTGCAAGTTGATAATAAAACACATGTGACCATAACATAGATGAATCTATTAAAATCATATAATAGTAAATGGTCCACATGGCAGGTGAATGGGCCCATATTCACCTTTCATAAAATTCAAAAATTTCAGGGGATGCAATCTCCACCTTAACTGGTATAATGATAATATTATCGTGAGAAAAAATAACACAAAAAAATTCTTGAAGAATTTATTATTTCTTCAATATATAACCACATGAATTCTCAATTACTTTCACATTATATTTGAACTGGGATGGTCAACCGGTCAAGTCATCTGATATGCATTTCAGTAAACTTCTAGTTTACTTTTGCATGTGATTCCGTCAACATGCTCACATTTATGTACCACAAACAATATGAAAAATAGGTGATCTTTCACATAAATATTTATAATCCACGTTGATTGTTGTAATACGACGATCTTAAATCTTTTCATATTTCATATGCTCAATATAATTTTTTTTTACTATTTCTTTGAAACTTAAAAAAGTTTCTTTCGAGACTTACTATGAACAATTTTATTTCTTTGGATAGTAGCACATTAGCTCAACAAAAGCTCATAATTTAATTTGGATACTACCACATATTTGAATAACATATCTATATGGTGTATATCTCCTTCAAGGAGAAACTTATATCATAATTGTCATGGTCAAAATCACTATAGGCAAAATTTATCCTTTGATTTACTTTTGCCATTATATCTTCCTCTCTTTACTTTTTTTTCTTTTCTTTTTTATAGCTGACAAAATATTTTTAACGTATAGAGTTACATAATCAATGACAAATTTATGCGGCCAATAATTATTTCCTTCTTTTACCCTTTCGATATTTTCTAAGCGTCGTTGGTTAAAGGTGTTTTGTGAAATGAGGGTCTTGGAATTATTAAAATAGTTCACTGATTTTGTGCAAGCTGTTGGGGTGGGATTTCTGCCGCTAGGCGGGGCCGTTGTAGCGGGGTGAGGACCGCTGTGGCGGGTCCGACGTGACTTTCGTTAGTTCAAAATAAAACATACTATAATATTTATGATGTACTAAAAGTACTTGACCAATAATCATTTTTATACCAAAATAAAATTTCTTTATTTCTCACAAACCTCCCATAGAGGTGAGTTATGATATTTTCTCAATCATATATGAGCACGTTATAATTAGTGATTTTCGTCATCTCTTGACACATTCACTTTGAAGAATGGTTGAGCATTGTAACACCTTAACTTTTGAAAGAAATGAAAATAGCATTTTTTGGGTTGCAGGTGTGACCTACGGCTCCCACCTATGGTTGGTAGAAGCATCTACCAATTGTAGATGGTAGCCGTAAGTGAGAGGGGAAATAAAGTAATTATTTTGGAAATTTTTAGGACCTATGGTGTCCATGTACGGTCCATAGGTAGACCTACCAACCATACATGAGCCCCATCCATGGATGGTAAGAAACCAACTCCCTCAACCCCACCTACGGTCGACAAGGACAGTCCGTAGTAGGACTTACGGACCGTAGGTTTGAAACGTCAGTGACGCTTGGCAGTTTTTATTTTAAGGGCTTTTGGGTCTTTTCCTAAATATTTTAACTCAATACTATGTTGTTTTACCTTCTATCCTAGGCCCTATATAAATGTTTTAACCCCCCAAATTACTTAGATTGAACTCATTCTCCTAAATTCCTAAAAGTTGACCAAGTTCTTCCTCCCAAATCCTCTCAAGTATAAGGAGGAAGAAGAAGAACTAGGGCTCCATTGAAATCTCCCAATTCTCCATTATTTTCTTGGGATTTGGTATCAAGGTATGTGTGCATTCACTCATGGAGTCCTTTCCTCCATGGGGTTCCCAAAGATTACAAGTCTCACTTCAATTCGCCAATTATCAAATTACGGTTTCAATTCATGAAATGTGGGTTTCTTCTAATTATGATTTATTTTGATCATTTAATCCTCCTGGTGCATTATTTGATGTTAATATTTGATATTTAGTTGAAATTGCACTTTTTCATGCTTCAATTATGCTTTTCAACCATGATATTATGATAAACCCATAAATTGTGAAAATATGGAGATATGCATGTTTTCATAAAGTTATTATGAATGATTTATGGTTCCTTTGAGAGTAAAGCATCGATGTTATTGTGAAAGGTTATTCTCACATGAAGAATTCATAGGGTTGAAAGTTTTTCTCAACTAAAATTTGAATCAAGATTTAGGAGTTATTCTAATGAACACTAGCTTGGATCAACCACTAGATTATGTCTTTCCATAGATAATAAGATGAATATGAATAATAAATATTCTGTGGGATTTATTCTTAGCATCGAGTGGACAAGCAACGATTACCCTTGTTCCATAACTAAGTGCCACCGTAGGTTCGTCTTAGATAGACATTAACTAGTGGATCTACTTTAGCTCAAGTTTATGATCCTTACCTTGGCAAGTAAGGACATCTCTTTCCGGTGTTGGATACTGATGTTTGCGTAATCAAGACACAAATTCCAATTCGAGTGTCTACGATCGTACAATAGTAAAATAACCCAACCAATGGTTGGGGTCGAGTCCCAAGGGAGTGGTTTTGATAGTTAATAGAAAAAATAAAATTTAGTTCTAATTAGTCATAGCTATAGACATTTTCGAATATAAACATACTAAATCTAAAGGGGGTGACACAAGCGTCAATTATCAATGGGGGGTTTTGTACTAGTTTTACAACCTCTCTCTCTCGCAAGCCGAAAACACGAAGATGAAATCGTATTTGCAACAACAACTCCATTAAGTTCATACACAACTACTAAAGGAAATCACATTTAAACAACAAATAAACCATCAACAACCAAGACCCAACATATAATCTAACCCACATTCACAAAATCACACCCCAAGAATTGGGGTTTTAGCTAGATATGTAAAAAAGATAAAAATTTATACCAATATCAGTTTTCATCAACAGGGTATGAAGGATTAAGTCTTAAAACACGTCAAGAGTGAAGAATCTTCGAGACCCAAGTCCAATTTCTTGGAGTTGAAATCATTTGGATCTTTAAGGTCTTAGAACAAAGTCTCCAAAACCCTCTAAAACTTAAACTCTCTAAAAAAAACTGTAAAAAGTTCTAAGAATAATTGTGATATGATACTAATCTAGAAATTTAAACAAGTATAAATAGTGTTTGAAAATGTGTTGTGAAGGACTTTTCGGCGAAGTTAGTCAGGATCGCTGATACATTTCGTGATCCGCCATTTGGTCGATTTCATCGCCTTTCTGCTTTAGCCTTTTGCCTTTTTGCGTTTTGAGTCGTTGGGCGATATGGTACTGCTTTGCGGAACTGTTTGGTGACACACTGACTGCTCCATTTCATCGCCAACTTGACCTTTTCCTTCAAGGCTCAGTGCACTAGAACAAAAGGCGATCTCCAGGCCGATTGACGAATCGCCAACTGGGCTCGGCGATCTTCAGGCCTTCATTTCTTCATTCTTTTCAGCCGCCTTGTTCCTTCTTGCCAAGTAGTTTCCATGCTTTGCCTCAAACTCCAAATACTTGAAACTTAAGGATTTTCATCATAAATTGAGACAAAATATGCATCTGAGGATACTAATTCTATCAAAATATTGCCCTAAATGAGTCCAAATTGTGGACTCATTAACACCCCAACTTAAAATTGTGCTTGTCCTCAAGCAACTCGAGTTCAGTTATTCAAAAAGGGTGTCTCAAACAGTGCTACACAAGAATCAATCATGAATGCACACAACAAGACTCACTTTACTCATGTAAAGATCAATTGTGTACTCAAAGATTCAAGTTGTGATTCACCAATATCGAAGAATCTCATGCTCACAATTCTTGCTTGAAATGCAAGTTCAAGCTCAACCAAAGTGTTCAAATGCCCTCACACAAAGAATGATTCCATACTCACACAATGGTTCATAGTTTAAAGATTCGGAATCAAATGCAACGCCTACACTCACAAAGATGAACACAATGCATAATTTCACCCATAGGTTTGCCTGTATTTTCTAATCAACACTTGCTTCAGCTTCACTTAAGATCACAATGGTGTTTCAAGTTTTGTAATGGGGATGAGTGGAAAGGTAGGATCATTTAGGCTCAATGGCTATAGTCCTCTTGAAACAAAGGTTGAATAACACTCCCTTTCATCATTCTCATTTATGCTCACAAGTAGTCATATTATTCACTTCCCATGGATAGTTGGAAACCCCAATTTTCTTTATACTTTCATAACTTTATTCCACAACTTTTTCATTATTTTTCTTTTTCTCTCTCTTTGTTTTTGTATGGAAGGGTTCCATTTTTCACAAAATCATAGGTAGAAGGGACTTTCTTGTATTTCTTGATTTGCCTTCTCTTTTCACCACACCCCCAACTTAGACTTTTGGCCTAAGTTGGCTATTCAAATAAACTACAACTTCATGAGGATTATGGGTGATTGATAAAGAAAGGTCATTGTTTTCATTAAGTTTCTTCCACAGAAAGGAAAGGCTCAAGGGGTGTTAAAAAGAGGTTCACACTCACTCACAAGGGAGGCCACGAAAGAGGTATATGTCAAATTGGCTCACACTCTTAGAAGTTGCCTAAGATCATATCAAAAGATAGTCTTACTTAGTCAACCGGACCAACGGAGCAAATTCTAGGTGTTATCATGCATGGTTCACAGTAATCTCATCACACAAGGCATCGACACTAAAGTCAAACAAAACTTCACACTTCCACTAGTGTGCAACGATCATCACAAGAGACTCGATATAATAATTGGCTAGTCACAACGAGATACAAAGAGTCCACATATTGTCTATGCAACTTCATTTGGCCTCATCGTAGTCGCACATGTATGTTTATTCGATTATGAGCACTATTTAAGTCATCGGTATTGATCAAAACCGATACTCAAATTTGTGAAAGAACAGCCACATTCAACACATACAAGAGGTGGCAAAAAATATTTCAGAAGGGTCAAAATCATTTGCAAAAATCTTTTGCAATTTAAAGCAAAAGAAGCCACAATCTCAAACCGTCCACGAAAGTAGTATTAACACAATTTTAAACATAGCAACCCAAAATATATAAACAAAACACGAACATCAATATTCACACAAAAGGTGGGCCTCACCCACCATAAATAAAAACCATTTGTCCTCAAATGCAAATGAAGTAAAATATCCAAAAAGTGAAAGAAAGTAAGATAGAGAGGGAGGTAAAGAGGGGATCATGTGTATTCAGTCCCTCCATCTGTCTGGGTATCAGTTCCCAAGGTCACCTCAGAGGGCACAACAGTGCCAGATTCGCCAAGGTCTGTTGAGTGTGAATCTGCCAGAAAGACATACACCGCTCTGCAAAATCCCCTGGCCCATGAAGGAATATTAGGGTCCAGTGTAATGGTTTTCCTGTCAGAAGTGAGTCTCTTGCCCTTGCCTTTCCCAGTAGTTGTGGGTAGTTTCGAAGCTTTTCCTTACTACATAATTCATCCTCTTTTATCGCAATCCCTTTGGACTTATCTTGAGCTGGCGTTATTCTTTCAGCAGCTTTAGATTTAGTCATGTGTGCAAAATCTCGAAGAGAAGTTAGAGAAGCTTGAACAAAAGCGCATCAGAACAATTTCAAACAGACTCGCCAAACCAGAGGGTGACTCGCCAAAATTTTTAGGTGACCTAGATCGAGCTCGCCGAAGGGATAGCTCTAAAATTGCAGCAAATAGGCGATGGGAAAACCACTCGCCTTGTCACCATTAGCTGTCGGCGAACAAAGACAAGCTCGCCGAAAGTTCCAGTGCACAAAGGTTAAGGGGTGCAGATAAAAGGGCGAAAGGGAAAACTTTTGACGAGTCGCCGAATGCTTTTGGTGACATCCAACTTCTCGCCAAAAGCTACAGAATCAATCGTCAAATAAAGCACAAAATCAAAAGCGAGATGGGGACATTAGGCAAACCACCAAGTGGTTCGGCGAGCTCGACCCAGCTCGCCAAACGGCCCAACGCGCCTATTTTCAACCCAACTTGTAATGCCCTATATCCGAAACAGACCAAAAATGCAGGTTTTGAGAAGTTACAGGTGCAACCCACGGTTTCCATCCAGATAGAGGTCCTCAATTTACCTCTTATTTCTGGAAGTCATTTCAGAAAGGTCTTGGTACTCAGGTTAAACTTAGCACAATATTTCATCCACAGACGGATGGTCAGGCAGAGCGTACCATTCAGACCTTAGAGGACATGTTAAGAGCTTGTGTGATCGACTTCAAGGGTAGTTGGGACAATCACCTTTCTCTTATTGAGTTCGCATACAACAATAGTTACCATTCCAGCATTCAGATTGCCCCTTATGAGGCATTGTATGGGCATAGATGTAGATCTCAGTTGGTTGGTTTGAAGTAGGTGAAGTAGCCTTGATAGGACCAGATTCAGTCCATGATGCTATGGAGAAAGTGCAACTCATTAGAGATAGACTTAAAACTGCCGAGAGTCGCCAGAAGTCTTATGCAGATGTGAGAAGAAGGGAGCTAGAGTTCCAAGTTGATGATTGGGTTTTCTTGAAAGTGTCACCTATGAAAGGGGTGATGAGATTTGGCAAGAAAGGGAAGCTCAGTCCCAGATATGTAGGCCCTTACCGGATCTTGAAAAGGATTGGTAGAGTGGCTTATTAGTTAGAGTTGCCGGCAGATTTGGCAGTAGTGCATCCAGTCTTTCACATTTCACTTTTGAAGAAGTGTGTGGGTGATCCAGCATCCGTAGTGCCATTAGAGACTGTGGCTGTGAAAGATAGCCTTTCTTATGAGGATGTACCGGTTGAGATTCTCGATCATCAAGTTAGAAGGTTGAGAAACAAAGAAGTCGCTTCAGTCAATGTTTGGTGGAGGAGTCAGTCTGTAGAGAGAGCTACTTGGGAAGCAGAAGCAGCCATAAAAGCCAAGTATCGTCACCTGTTTCCTTCCGATTCCATTCCAGCTTGAGGTAATAGCTCCTCTTCAGTTTGTCAGTCATTCACATGCAGATTCAGTCTTAGTATCATGTTCCTTCAGTTTGTACTTGCATTTTCAGCATATTTGCATATTCTTGGAACTCAGTTCAGTCAGAAATTTAGTCTTCAGTGTGTAGTGGTAGGGTTTGCAGCTCTTTCCCTCCATTCCAGCTAGTTTAGTCTTCATCCAAGGAAGAATGGTCCCAAAGGGGAGATAATGTAACACCCTGTATTTGAAACAGACCAAAAATGCAGGTTTTGAGAAGTTGCAGGTGCAACCCACGGTTGCCATCCACGGATTATAGGTCAGACCATGGCCCGTGCTGGTGGTCAACCCCTCCCCAACCCAGCTCAGAAAATCGGCTAAGTCTCGACCCATGAATAGACCCACGGTCCGTAGGTCAGACCACGGTCCATGGTCTATGTCCGTGGATCAAGACTCCTTTAGCTAGCCTCTGACAGGAACTACGGTCGACCAGCACTGACCGACGTTCAATGCACGGTCCATAGGTCTGACCGTAGATGAGGGTCAGCAGCCAGTTAGAGGAAAATTGTTGATTGGGTCAACTTCAAATGGTCATAACTCTTAGCACAAAATGAATTATGTGTCCCATGACCTATGATATGATAGATAATTGAATCCTCTTTCCAACGCCACCAAGTATTCTAAAATCCAACCTCCGAGTAAAAGGTTATGCTCGTTTGAGTGAAGCCCTGTCGGAAAGACTTGACCTACGACTCCAACCTACGAACCGTAGATTGACCTACGGCCCGTAGGTCCCGTCCGTCGATCACTCTGACATCAGTTAAGTCAGGGGACTTTTGGTTTTTTCCTATTTCGTTGGACCCCTAAGCTACGTTATTTGGACCTTAAATTATGAGGTTTTAGTCAGTTTAAGCCTAGAAACATAACTAGAACTTACCTAAGTCAAATCATTAATCAAAACATAGAAAATTAGAAGCAAGAGAGGAGAAAAAGGTCCAGAACCCTAGTTCAAGAACGCAACAAGTTTCCTTCAGTTCCAGCCCCGAAATCGAAATATTTCTCCATGGAATTCATCACCAGGTACGTGGGATTTCACTTGTGGGTTCCTTTCACCCATTAGGTCTCTAGCTTTCAGTCAGTTTCTTGATTCCCTTATTATGACTAGATCTAGGATTTCTTGAATGTTAGAATTGTTGGGTTCTTAGCTGTTAGAATGATCCAAATCAGATTAGTACGTTAATATTTAGTTTATTGCATGAATTCCAGAACCCTAGCTATGTATTTCTTTAGTTCTTGAATTACACATGCTAGGTAAGATATTTCAGTTATTCAGTTATTAATGCATCAATATCAATTTAATTGTTGCATACTCAGTTTGCATGTTCAATTCGAGCTATCCAGTAACGTACATAAATTCAGTCATAATGTGTTAATTACTTAATCCATTGGGAGTAGCATAATATCAAGTTGGACTAGGGTTCAGCGTACCCAAATAGTCCCAGAACTACTAGCCACGTAGGTTGTAAGTCCCCTCTATGGGCATCATTTCAGTGATCACGCCAGCATGCCTCCATACCTTTGGCCGGGTATATTGGCTCCTCTCGATGGGGTGTATACATCGGACTCCACATTTAGCTCATGTGGTTTTATTGTCGGTTATTAGTAGCTCCCACAGTTCAGTCAGATTCTATTGCATTGACCATTTATCAGTATATCCAGTATTCAGTTTCAGCATGTTATAAATTTGGTCATTGCATTCAGTTAACTCAATATTCAGTATCTATGTCATGTTTAGATTATTTCATTGCTTTATTGCTTTGTTCAGTTATATGTTATTTCAGTTGTATTCTATCCTGCATGCTCAGTACCTTTCAAGTACTGACGCATACGTGAGCTACATCTTCTCATGATGTATGTTCCGATTCTCAGCATCCAGATCACGCTTAGATTGGTTCCTGATCTCCAGTTCAACAGAATCAGTGGTGAGTCCTCATTCTCCGAGGACAATAGTCATGAGTTTCTTTTCAGTCCTTTAGTTTCAGTTTTGCTAGACTTAGCCGAGGCCTATCCTAGCATTTCTAGTCAGTTAGAGGCTATTTTCAAACATAGTTAGATTCAACTTTGTGTTGAGTTAATATCTTCTTTGTACTAACTCATCAGTTTTCATATATCTCAGTTATAGTATATGTGTATTTCCCGATCTTTTTATTTTATTTATGATTTAGCTTCCTCATCAGTCTATTATACTTAGTATGCTCATGATCAGGCCAGCAGGGTTAGCTTGGGATCACTTGTGGTCCTAGGTCCCGTGTTCGCATCTCGGGGTAGCTCGGGGTATGACACAACTTCTCAAATTCAACCATGCAACCCCTGAAAACAAAATCAAAGAACGCACCAGTTCAATTAAGGTAGGACCCATAACATCAAAACACAACCCCTTGAATTTTAATCCAATTTAAGGCATGCAATTTTGGGAACTCAACAGTCACAACTACTCGAGCAAGATTATCAAATTAAATCATGCATGTAAACAATCTACTCCTATTAGGCAGGATCAGAACACTTCAACAAGATCGGGCTATTGCAAATGAGTATAAATTTTGATAAAATAAACTCGGGGAAAGGAAAACCAACCTTTGATGTCGACAAAGAGAAGATTGAAATGCTAGGCGGTAAGGCAATCCAATCCCGAGCACAAATCATCACTAATAATACTCTAAAAATGCAACAAATATAGAACTAGGGTGCAGGTGTGAGTTTGGGCAGATAAAAAGTGAGGGAAAGGGAATGAGTTTCTAACTTTTAAACCTTTGGCTTGCAAAACCGTCCAATTTTTGCCAGTCGGCGACATTAGTCTATCTCGCCTATCCTCTCGGCGTTTCACCAAGTATTCACTTGCCTCGCCAAGTTTTACAAATCCAAATTGAAGATGTCTCGAGTCAAACGACGGATTAGGTCGAAGTCACTGACCTCTTCGGCGACTCACCGACTGGAACTGTTACTCGCCACCCTGCACCTTTTCAAACACTTTCCGCACTTCAAACTGTACAAACAACACACCATTGTTTTACCCAAACACAAATAGAAAGAAATAAAGGGTTTTGGGTTGCCTCCCAAACAGCGTCTTCTTTAACGTCGTGGCACGACGCAAGTTAACACCTAGTCCTCATCTTCGGAGTTGGCCATGGTGTAACTAGGTGACTCCTCAGCAAACGGTGGATAGCAACCTGTTATTAATTGGTTTATCTGGTCATCATGTAGCTGAATTACCATGGAATTGGAGGTTATCGTTTGATTCAGCATTTCGATGTCCTCTTTTATCTCTTTCAACACCTTATATTGTTCTTCGATCTTGTGATCAATGAGTGAGAGGACTTCGTCATTTTGTCCACCCTCTTGCTTCTTCCCATTTTTACACTCGCGAAGGGAGAAGTGCTTGTCATTTTTCGTGGACTATGCCTCTAATTCCATGACTCTTTTGGATAAGAAATCCACTTGAGTAACCAGTGCATCCCATTCTTGTTTCTTTTTTATTTCCTTGTTGGTTTCAACCATGCTATCAAGGGGTTTGGCCACTCCTTCATAGGGTTAGTGTAGCAAACCACTCATGAAAAGTTGGTCAGTGGTACTTCTATTTTCAGGTCCAAGACCCCTATAAAAGTACTCTAGTAGCACTTTATCGGTCATCGCATGAGTTGGGCATGGTTAAAGCACTCCTTAAAATTTCAGCCACATTTCTTAAATGGTCTCTTCCCCTACTTTCTTGAACGTTAGGAGATTGTCCCTAAGATTCAACAATTTCAGGAGAGGGTGATCCGTTTGATACCCATAGCTTTCGTTCTCACTCATTTTTCCTGAAATAGTCACACAACCAACAAAACAAAACTAGAAATTAAGTAAGTAGAACTACAACTAATAAAAACAAAAAAAATTTACTTAACTACAAACTCTCAATTAACACCACTCCCCGGCAGCGGCGCAATTTTGATGTTTGCGTAATCAAGACACAACTTCCAATTTGAATGTCTACGATCGTACAATAGTAAAGTAACCCAACCAAGGGTTGGGGTCGAGTCCCAAGGGAGTGGTTTTGATAATGAATAGAAAAATAAATTTTAGTTCTAATTAGTCATAGATATAGACATTATCGAATATAAACATCCTAAATCTAAAGGGGGTGACGCAAGTGTCAGTTATCAATGGGGGTTTTGTATTAATTAACAACTACAAATAGAGAAAATATACGAAAACTAGATAGAGAGACGGGATTCTTGGGATATGATAGGAATACGTGATAAACTAAATAGTCAGGTACATGCTTTTGATAGTAAATTGTTGAGTATTTATAACTAGGCTAGACTATAGTAGGGGTAAATTCTCTCTCGAGCAACTTACCCCGAATCAACACGGTTCGTCTCGAACAACAAGTTGTCGCTTTAAGCACAGCCTCTGCCTTAGCCCATTCACTCTCTCGAGCTGAATATGTGGGAGAAGGATTAGGATGCACTCTCTCGAGCTGAACCCATGTCGACCCAATACCACCGGCTATCAATTTAGTAGTCTTAATTTTACGACTTCTCTCTCGAGCAAGCCGAAAACACTAAGATGAAATCGTATTTGCAACTATAACTCCATTAAGTTCATACACAACTACTAAATGAAATCACATTTAAACAACAAATAAACCATTAACAAGCAAGACTCAACAGGTAATCTAACCCATATTCACAAAATCACACCCCAAGAATTGGGGTTTTAGCTAGACATGTAAAAAAGATAAAAAATTTATACCAATATCAGTTTCCATCAATTGGGTATGAAAGATTCAGTCTTAAAACACATCAAGAGTGGATAATCTTTGAGACCCAAGTCAAATTTCTTGGAGTTGAAACCCTTTGGATCTCCAAGGTCTTGGAACAGAGTCTCCAAAACCCTCTAAAACTTAAACTCTCTAAAAAAAACTGTAAAAAGTTCTAAGAATAATACTGATATGATACTAAGCTAGAAATTTAAACAAGTATTTATAGTGTTTGAAAATGTGTTGCGAAGGACCCTTCGGTGAAGTTAGTCGGGATCGCCGATACATTCGGCGATCCGCCGTTTGGTTGATTTCATCGCCTTCCTATTTTAGCCTTTAGCCTCTCATGTTTTGAGTCATTGGGTGATATGGTACTGTTTCGCAGAACTATTCGGTGATACACCGACAACTCTATTTCATTGTCAACTTGATCTTTTCCTTCGGGTCTCAGTGCACTGGAAGAAAAGGTGATCTCTAGGACGATCGGGGACTCGCCAACTAGGCTCGGCGATCTTCAGGCCTTCATTTCTTCATGCTTTTCAGCTGCCTTGTTCCTTCTTGCCAAGTAGTGCCCATGCTTTGCCTCAAACTCCAAATACCTAAAACTTAAGGATTTTCATCAGATATTGAGATAAAATATGCATTTGAGGACACTAATTCTATCAAAATATACCCCTAAATGAGTCCAAATTGTGGACTCATCAGATACACACCATATTCCATGTTATAGATCATATGGTCTATGTCGGTTAATGGAAAACTTCCCACAAAAATGAACTGAGGCTACTTCTAGAAGTATCTCAAATATGTTTTAAAGATGTTTAGCTTGCATTGACCATGATTATGACTTATTTCTTCTAACATGTTATTTTATGATTTAACTTGGTCATTGCATGTCATGTAAAGTCCTTTTTAGCATGATTTCATAACTCCTATGCATTTTTATCATACTTAGTACATTTCATGTACTAATGCATACTTGTTTCTACATTATTTCACTTATGTAGAGTCTGATGCATCCCTTCCGTACACTTGTGGCTAGTTGATCCTATTGACCTTTGAAGATTGGTGAGTCCTCATGTTCCGAGGACTAAGACTCTTTACTGATTTATGTCATTTTCGTTTCAGAATTGCATGTGATGTATAAGTTACATCCCAATCACTTTCCTTATGATGTACTAGAAGGCATTAAGACTTATGTTAGACTTCGGATTTTTGTCAAACTCTTTATGATATAAAACTATCTTTTGGACCATTTAAATTCTATTATATTGTATGATGTATGCTAAGTGGCTTGTATAGTCTCTCGAGGTCCTATACACCATGTTATGACTAGGGTGTATTTTGGGTCGTGAAAACCTTTGTATCAGAGCACAAGGTTTAGAAAGGTCCTCGGAAGTCTCTACGGCACGTCGAGTAAAGTCTTGTTCATGAGTGTGTAGCGCGCCAGATTTATGAATAAGAAGCTATAAGATGATTAGGAAACTCCACTTTTTCATTACTCTAAAGTCGTGCAATAAAGTGTAACTTTATATGTCTTTCTCCTAATCCATATTTGGTGCTTTTTAGAATATGACCCCTCGAAAAGAAAACGTTAGGAGGAATGTGAATTAGAATATGGAGTAAGAAGCTCCTCAAGCTCCTCCCCAAGCTCCTCAAGTTTCGGTCGACCCTTTGGCCAAACAAGTGACTAATGCAAAATTTAGGGCTACTTTTTAAGTGTTGGCCCAAGCCATGACGGCTTCAGCCAATAGGGAGGTTGTGGTCCCTGTAACCCAAATGTGGGTACGACGACAACTAGAGTGAGGGACTTCACTAGAATGAATCCTCTGGAGTTTCATGGTTCCAAGGTTGAGGAGGATCCTATAGAGTTCATTGATGAAGTGTATAAGGTATTGATGATCATAGGAGTGATGCGGGTGGAAAAGGCATAATTGGATACTTATCAACTTAAGGGTGTTCAACCAATGGAAAGAAAAAAGGGCAGTTGATGCGGGTCCTCTTGATTGGGAAAATTTTAAGGTCGCTTTCCTTGATAGGTATGTTCCCTTTGAGATGAGTGAGGCAAAGGTACTAGAATTCATCAATCTTTATCAAGGAATTATGAGTGTGAAGGAGTATGCCTTGAAGTTCATGTAATTTTCTAAATATGCTCTAACTATGGTTTCTGATCCTAGGGGAAGGATGAGTAAGTTTGCTTTAGGAGTGTTCGAGATGGTAGTCAAAGAATTTAGTACCACCATGCTCATCAATGATATGGTATTTTTTGTCTAATGGTGCATGCTCTACAAATAGAGAAAGAGAAAATTAAGGAGAAATCTAGGGAGACAAAGAAGGCAAGGACCGGTGATGGTGATTTTTCATATTTGAGGTCCGATGGACATGGTTGTTCTAAGTTTTGACAAAGGTTTTCCGATCAAGGTTCCTCTAATGCTCCGGCTCCTAAATTCAACAAAGATAGGGTGTCTAACTCTATCTTCAAGGAGGAAATGGTGGTGTATCTTCATTGTCTACTTGTGCTAGTTGTGGAAGAAACCATGAGGGTAAATGTCTAGCCGACTCTAATTCATGTTTGGTTTTGTCAAGACGGATCATAATATAAGGGATTGTCCCTTGGTTGCTAAGAATGGAGGAGATAATCAATGACAAGCTCAACCTAACCCTTCATCAAGTTCTAGTGGGAGTCAAAAGAAAACAAATTATGTGCACTTCAACTCGTCCTGAGCAAGAGGGTTCTCCCAATGTGGTTACCGGTATGTTGAAAGTATTTCATCTTGATGTTTATGCCTTACTTGATCCTGGTGCTACCTTGGTTTTTGTGACGCCATATGTGGCTATAGGGTTTGGCATCTTTCCGAATGTGTTGTTAGATCCTTTTTTTTTGCCTCTACTCCTATTGGTGAATCTGTTGTGGCTAAGAGAGTCTGTAGAAATTGTCCTGTCTCCTTATCCCATAGAGTCACTCATGTTGATCTTATAGAGCTTGATATGTTAGATTTTGATGTTATTCTTGGTATGGATTGGTTGCATTCTTGTTATGATTCTATCGATTGTCAAACCCAAGTAGTCAAGTTTCAGTTTCCAAATGAGCCTATCCTAGAGTTGAAATGGGGGAAATTCTATGCCAAAAGGTCAGTTTGTTTTTTGTCTTAAATCTAGAAAAATGATTTCTAAGGGTTGCATATACCATCTAGTTAGGGTGAAGGATACAGATTCTGAAACCCCTACTATTGGGTCGGTCCCCATTGTTAATGAGTTTCTAGAAGTGTTTCCCAATGATCTACCCGGTATTCCTTTCAAAAGGGAAATAGACTTCGCTATTGACCTACTCCCTGATATGCAACCTCTATCTATTCCTCCTTACCAAATGGCTCCGGTAGAACTTAGGGAATTATAGGAGTAGTTGAAAGATTTGAATAAGCATTTTATCCAATCGAGTATCTCACCATGGGGTTCTCCAATTTTGTTTGTTCAAAAGAAAGATGGTTCACTATGCATGTGCATCGACTACTATCAGTTGAACAAGGTTACCATTAAGAATAAGTATCCTCTTCCAAGGATAGATGACTTGTTTGATCAACTACAACAAGAAAGTTACTTTTCAAAGACCGACTTCCAATCGGGTTACCACCATTTGAGGGTGAAGGAAGATGACATTCTGAAGATGACTCTCCAGATTCGATATGGTCACTATCAGCTTTTAGTGATGTCATTCGATTCGGCTAATGATCCGGACGCATTTATGGATTTGATTAATAGGGTGTTTAGACAATACCTTGATATGTTCGTGATCATGTTTATTAATGATATCTTGATCTATTCAAGTAGTGAAGATGAGCATACCAATCATTTGAGAATTGTGTTAGAAGTCTTCAAGGACCCACAACTCTTTGCAAAGTTTTTAAATGCGAGTTTTGGTTAAGATATGTGGCCTTCCTTGGTCACATTATTTTTGGAAAAGGAATTAAGGTAGATCCTAAGAAGATGGATGTGGTTAAGAGTTGGCGTAGACCTATATCCTCTTCAGTTATTAGAAGTTTCTTGGGTTTATCCGTTTACTATAGAAGGTTTGTGGAAGGGTTTTCTTTGATTTCCTCTCCATTGACGACATTGACCCAAAAGAAAGTCAAATTCTTATGGTTGAAAGCCTGTGAAAAGAGTTTTCAGGAATTCAAAGATAGCCTTACCTCCGCTCTGGTGTTGACTTTACCGGAAGGAACCGATGGATTTGTTATTTATTATGATGCTTCAAGAATTGGGTTGAGATGTGTCCTTACGAAAAATGGAAAAGTCATTGCCTATGCTTCAAGGTAACTTAAGATTCACGAAAAGAAATATCCTACCCATGACTTAGAACTAGTGGCAGTTGTGTTTACTTTAAATATTTGGAGGCATTATTTATACGGTGTCCATGTTGATGTCTTCACTGACCACAAAAGTTTGTAATATATGTGCAAACAGAAGGATCTAAACAAACGAAGATGGCTTGAATTACTAAAATATTACAACATGAGTGTCTTCTATTACCCCGGTAAAATGAATGTAGTAGTGGATGCTCTTAGTCGGCTATCAATGGGTAGTGTTGCTCATGTTGAGGAAGATAAGAAGGATTTGGCTCGTGATGTTCATAGATTGGCCCGATTGGGTGTTTGGTTGGTTGACTCCACCGAAGGTAGTGTTATGGTTCACATTGTTCAGAATCATGTTTTGTGTCAGAAGTGAAAGAAAATCAAGGTCTTTACCTGATCTTGATTGAGTTGAAGGAAGTGGTGTTTAAGAAGTCAGTTGAGGCTTTCTCCCAAGGGGGAGATGGAGTGCTTCGATATCAAAGTTGTTTGTGTGTTCCCAATTTAGATGACTTGAGAGAGCAAATCTTATCAGAAGCCCATAGTTCTCAATATTGCATTCACCCAGGAGCCACCAAGATGTATTGTAATTGCGGGAGGTCTATTGGTGGAATGGAATGAAAAAGGATATGGCGAAATTTGTGGCTAAGTGTCCAAATTGTCAACAGGTGAAAGTTGAGCATCAAAAGTCAAGAGGTTTATCCTAGGATATCAAGTATTCCTACTTGGAAGTGGGAAGATTTGAATATGGACTTCTTTGTTGGTGGACCCCGCACCCAGCGAAAATATGACTCAATTTAGGTTATAGTAGACCCATATGATAAAATTGGATTATTTCTTCCCCATCAAGGTTTCTTATTCGGTGGAAGACTATGTTAAGTTTTATATGGCTAGGTTGCATTGAGTGACCGTATCCATTATCTCCGATCGTGGTACCCAATTCACTTCTTAATTTTGGAAATCTTCCCCAAAGGGCCTTGGTACTCGTGTTAAGATTAGTACGGCCTTTCAGCCTCAAATCGATGGGCAAGCGGAGCGTACTATCCAAACTTTGGAAGTTATGTTGAGAGCTTGTGTAGTTGACTTCAAGGGCAATTGGAATGATCATTTTCCTTTGATTGAATTTGCATACAATAATAGCTATCACCCAAGCATTGGTACGGCTCCATTTAAGGCTCTATATGATAGGAGGTTTAGATATCCTATAGGTTGGTTTGAAGTGGGTAAAGTGGCTTTGATAGGTCCTGAATTAGTACATGAGGCTATGGAGAAAGTTTGACTTATTAGAAAAAGGTTTAAAACGGTTCAAAGTCAAAAAAAGTCCTATGCCGATGTTTGAAGAAGAAATCTTGAGTTTGATATAGATGATTGGTTCTATTTGAAAATTTCACCCATGAAGGGTGTGATGAGATTTGGAAAACAAGGGAAACTTAGTCCCCGTTATGTGGGCCCATATCAGATTTTGAGGCATATTGGCAGAGTTGCTTATGAACTTGATTTGCCTAATGACATGGTATCAGTGCATCCGATTTTCTATGTCTCCTTGTTGAAGAAATGTGTTAGTGATCCGACATCTATAGTACCATTAGAGAGTCTTGGTATAAAAAATAGTCTCTCTTATGAAGAAGTTTCGGTTGAGATTTTGGACCGGCAAGTTTGGAAGTTGAGAAATAAAGAAGTTCCTTCCGTAAAGGTTTTGTGGAGGAATCAGTTAGTTGAGGGTGTTACTTGGGAGGCTGAGGATGATATGATGTCTCTTTACCCTGATCTATGTCCCTCTGTTCATATTCTAGCTTGAGGTATTTAGTTCCTCATGGTTTACTCTTTGGGTTTCATGTGTCTTAGTTATTCCCATGTTTTCTCATTTGTGCATATTCATGAAAAACATAATTTTTTTAGAAAATGAGTTATCTTGATTGATTTCTCCATGTTTATGTGCATTTGAGTATGAGTTGCATATAGACCTTATAAGATGATGTTTTGGATATGCTTTTGCTTGGAGTTGATTTTCCTCCTCGGATATGTGTGTTTATATGATTCCATTCATATTGGGTTGTTAGATCTTCTTCCTATCCTCCTTATAATGTATTGAGTCCCATTCGAGGATGAATGTTCCCAAGGAGGAGATATTGTAACACCTCGAATTTTGAAAGAAATGAAAAATGTAGTTTTTGGGTTGCAGGTGTGACCTACGGCTTCCACCCACCATTGGTAGAACCATCTACTGACCGTAGATGGCAACTGTAGGTGAGAGGAGAAATAAAGTAAAATTATTGGGAAATTTTTAAGACCTACGATGGCCATGTATGTTCAGTAGGTAGACTAACCAATTGTACATGGGCCCTGTCGATGGATGGTCCAAAATCAAGTCCTTGAACCCCACTTACAAACCGTAGGTATGAACCGTCAGTGAGGCTCGACAATTTTTATTTTAAGGGCTTTTAGGTCTTTTCCTAATTATTTTAACTCAATACTATGTCGTGTTACCTTCTACCTTAGGCCCTATATAAATGTTTTAACCCTCCAAATTACCCAAATTGAACTCATTCTCCTAAATTCCTAAAATTTGACCAAGTTCTTCCTCCCAAATCCTCTCAAATCTAAGGAAGAAGAAGAAGAGTTAGGGTTCCATTAAAGTCTCCAAATTCTCCATTTTTTCTTGGGCTTCGGTATCAAGGTATGTGTGCATTCACCCATGGAGTCATTTCCTCCATGGGCTTCCCAAATATTTCAAGTCTCCACTTTAATTCTCCTATTATCAAATTACGGTTTCAATTCATGGAATGTGGATTTCTCCCAATTATGATTTAGTTTGATCAATTTAGCTTTCTAATGCATTATTTGATTGTGCCTTTCCATGGATAATAAGATGAATATGACTAATAACTATTTTGTAGGGTTTATGCTTAGCACCTAGTGGACAAGCGGCGATTACCCATGTCACATAACTTTGTGCCACCATAGGTTAGTATTAGATAGACATTAGCTAATGGATCCACTTTAGCTCAAGCTTATGGTTCTTACCTTGGTAAGTAAGGACATCTCTTTTTGGTGTGTAATAGACACCACATTCCATGTTATAGCTCACATGGTCTATGTCAGTTAGCGGCAAACTTCCCACAATAATGAACTAAGGTTACTTCTAGAAGCATCTCAAATATATTTTCAAGATGTTTAGCTTGTATTGACCATGATTACGATTTATATCTTCTAACATGTTATTTTATGATTTAACTTGGTCATTGCATATCATATAAAGTCCTTTTTAGCATGATTTCATAACTCTTATGCATTGATATCATACTTAGTACATTCCATGTACTAATGCATACCAGTGCCTACATTGTTTCACTAATGTAGGGTCCGACGCATCCCTCCCGCACACTCTTGGCTAGTTGATCCTATTGAGCTTTGAAGATTGGTGAATCCTTATGTTTCGAGGAGCCAAATTATTTACTACTTTATGTCATTTTCGTTTCATACTTGTATGTGATGTATGGGTTACCTCCCAATCACTTTCCTTATGATGTACTAGATAGCTTTGAGACTTCCACTTTTTTCTCAAACTCTTTATGATATAAAACTATCTTTTGAACCCTTTAAATTCTATTATCTTGTATGATGCATGTTAAGTAGCTTGTATATGGTCTCTCGGGGTCTTATATGTCATGTTACGACTAGAGTGTACTTTGGATCGTGACAAGCATTCACGATGTTTATCACAGGTCACATTCTCTTTAAGGAATTGACTATAATATATATATATATATATATATATATTTGTGTGTGTGTGTGGTGTTTCATAAAAAAAATTATTCATTAGAAGATTATTGTCATGCTTTGAATTTTATCATATTGACATGACACACCTTAACATCACTTTTGAAAGGTCAAGTGCACCATCACTTTATCTTTTTTATATTGATGGATGATTTATAAGATCAAATTAGGTTTCATAACAATCAATGCCCTATACTTTTTATATCAATTTGATGACAAAAATTACCTTCACTCTTTGAAGGACCATTTTGAGAACTTATAAGGTTCTTTCTTTTATAATCATCACAATGTTGACTATTATTATTATATCCTTTCATACCCTTATTTATCTGTTTAACCATAAAATTATCTTGTCATCTTTTAGAATTTTTGTAATGATTCAGTCGGTCATTTTTGAAAATTTTCATGATTTGAACATTTTCCCCTCTTAATATCGACCCCCAGTCTTTTAGATTGCGTTTGAAAAGTTGGTTTTGAACTTTGAGTTAGAAGTTGAGAATTTGGTAGGTTTGTGAGTTTTTAAAGCGAAGTTGTTAAGAAAGTGGTTTTTAGGGTCTTTTGGAGTTCGAGTATCGAAATGGAATTTCATCGATTTCATCAGTCCTGAAATGTGAAATCTGATCCGTGAGTCAATTTCAGATTCCGAGTCCTTTTGAGGATTTGAGGTTCTATGTTATGAAATTATGAAAATTTAGCCTTTGGGTTGACTTTGATCAGCATTCAGAATTTGGATGCTCGAATCGGAATTCAGAGAGTTATGTTGGATTAGGGGGATAATTTTAGGCCTAGGTAAGGTCTTGGTTGATTTTTGAGAGGTCCCGAGCTTATTTTAGCCTTTTTAGGCATGAGTTAGTTTATTGTGGTTTTCATGGATATCGAGTCAAGGAGACCTCAGATTTGTGTTTTGATGATTCCATTAAGTCTGAAACGTCGAGTATAATTGATTTTTATATATAGTTTCTGTGTACGGGGTTCCAAAATAATCCTGAGGGTCCTTTCGATGTTTTGAGAGTTGGTTGATTTTCTCATGTCTGTGTTCTGGTGCAGCAGGCCTCACTTTTGTGAAGGTCCTATTGCATAAGCAACCTTTGCTTAAGTGAAGGACTTGTCGCTTAAGCGACCTTCTCTCTTGCGAAGGGAGCTTCACTTTTGTGATGCCCGCGTCTTTAGCGGGGCTTGCTTAAGCGAACTCCTGGGAGAGTTTTTGGCTTGCCATTTCAGGGTTTAAGCCCATTTTTCCAATTTTGAGCTTTGGGGACACTTGGTGGAGATTTTTGGAAGGATTGTTTGTGCTAGATCAGTTGGGTAAGTTTTCTTGATCCTAAACCTTCATTTTTCATTGATTAATTATGAGTTTTAACATCAAAATGTGGGATTTTAGTGGGTTAATGGCTAGGTTTTTCAATAACCCAAGGATTTAGTAAAATGGTGATTTTGAATTGGCTTTGATCCCTTTTTCAAAATATATTTTCACTAATGAGTTCCTAAAGCCTTAAACATTATTTCCAAGTATTGTTTTCCAGATTCAAACCTCTATTTTGATATTGGGTTTTGAGTTGATTGCCCCATTTCCTTACATGATTGATGTGGTAAGTGTTGTTTTTGATGAGTGACTATGACTACTTGATTATTTTAGATTGTTTAGCTTTGAAAGTGATTTGGGAGGGGAAGACTCAAATTTTGAAGTCATTGTTCTTTGATTTAAGGTAAGTGCCTTCCTAAACCTTGTATTCTAGTTGAATTTGTATACTTCCATCGTTCTTGGTGTGTTGGGAATATTGGGGATGACGAGAAGGGTTAAATTGTCCACTTGTTACATCTAATTGAATAAAAAGGGGTGGAAACAAAAAAGGCTATGTGTTGAACATGATGATGTGAAATTGCCTTATTGTGCCCTTATTGATTGATTGATGAAATGCTTGAAAGGATGAATCTGGACTTGAACTGTGAAATTTGTTGTCTCTTCTGTGTGGTGTGATCTGACTTGTCTGAATTGATTCTTGAACACCGTGATGATGATTATGTTGAGGTCTTTGCCAGCGATTTCTACTATGCCGAGGTCTTTGTCGGCAAATGTTATTAGACCGAGGTCATTTTTAGTGAGTGTGGTTAGGCTGGTCATTTTCAATGAATGTTATTATGGCGAGGTCATTGCCGGTAAGGGATATGAAGTCAATGGGAAATGGTTTCGACTAGTGATATTGTGCCGATAGAACTCAAACACTTTTTCCATTGGTGATATAGATCATGTCAATTACGGACAAGGATATAGAAGGTCTGAGGTCCATTGCTAGTACTACTCAGGAGGCAGCCATTTCAGAGTAGTCCCAACTAGTAGGTGATCAGACTAGTGGTAAGCAGAGCTTGCCACGTCCTACGCTTCCAGTTTCTCAGATTCCCAGGACAGAAGGAGATACTGGAGTTCCTACACCTCCACTAGTACAAGCAGTAGTTCGTGTACCGCATGTACCACCACCAGGTGCCTTAGAGAGAGATCTTGAAGGGGAAAAGTTGCTCACTCGGTTGGTAGTTGCTCAGGTCTAATGACAAAATGAAGTTGCACCTAGTACTGTTCGGGAAGAGGTAGTTAGATCTAGAGTACGTGATTTCCTCCATACGAATCCCCTAGTGTTCACGGGATCTAATGAGATAGAGGACCCACAATGGTATATAGATGAGATCAACATAATTCTTAGGGTCATGCATATCTTTGAGACATAGGCAGTTGAATTGGCCTTCTATAAGCTGAAAGATGACGTTACTGCTTGGTACAAGATGTGGGTGGATTCTAGGGGACAAAATGCTCATTCCATAGTTTGGAAGGTGTTCTCTAGAGCCTTTATGGAGCACTTTTTTCTACTAGAGCTTAGGGAAGCGAGGGATGATGAATTTCTAAACTTTCAACAGAATAAGCTCAGCATCATGGAGTATAGCATGCGATTCACTCTGTTGGCTAGATTTGCTCCCAAGATGGTTAGCACCCAAAATGGAAGGATACACCACTTTGTTGGTGGGCTTGGAGATAATTTGATTGGCTTTTGCACTGTTGTTGGGATATGGATATTGCAACTTATTGCACATGCTCAGCAGATAGACGACCATATACAAAATCATAGGGCTGAGAGAGAAAGGGAACAAAATAAGAGGGCTAGGAGAGTTGGAATACTTCAGGGAGGTGCTAGAGCTTAATCTTATAGAGGTCCACCCAGACAGGCTCAACCAATAGACCTCTCCACATCTAGTTCCTCAACTCATCATCGAGACCCAGGGAGGAGAAGAGTCAGACTTCAAGGGCATCTACTCTTTGCTTTTAGAGAGGTGCTAGTCGATGACTATCGCCTTGACCTACTTGCAGACATTGTGGTCTGTCTCACTTGGGAAAGTGTCGATATGTCTCTATCTCTTATGATAGGTGTGGAGGAGAGGGTCATCAGATATGTGATTGTCCCAAGCTTGGAGTTGAGGGTAGAGGTGATATGATATAATATACTGGCTCTACAAGAGCATCTTCATCATCAACACCTTCTTCATCACATGGCCCTCAATAACCAGCTGGGAGAGGTACAGGCAGGGGTAGAGGATCTGGTTTAGGAGCTGGCCCAAATTGGATGTATGCACTAGCAGGTCGTCAAGATTTAGAGGCATCCCCAAATGTGGTTGCAGGCACCTTATCTATTTTCTGTTATGATGTATATGCATTGATAGACCCAGGGACAAACCTATCATATGTTACTCCATTTGTTGCTAAGAAATTTGGAGTAGAGACAGAGTTATTACATGATCTATTTAAGGTATCAACTCTGGTAAGAGAGTCTATTATAGCTAAAAGGGTCTATTACGGGTGCCTAGTAACAATATGTGGCAGTGACACATTGGCAAATTTGATTGAGCTAGAAATGGTTGATTGTTATGTTATATGGGCATGGATTGACTGTCATCTTGTTATGCTATGATTGATTGTCGAGCTAAAGTTGCTCGATTCCATTACCTAGTCGAGCCAGTCCTAGAGTGGAAGGGTAATGCTACGGCGCCTAGAGGACGGTTTATATCCTATCATAAGGCACAAAAGCTTATAGATAAAGGGTTTTTATATCACCTTGTCCATTTAAGAGACCTTGAAGCTGAGAAACATGTGGCAACTCTTCAATCTATGCCCGTTGTGAATGAACATCAAGATGTGCTTCCTGACGAACTTCTTGGACTACCTCCTATTAGAGAGATTGATTTTGGTATTAACATTGATCCCGGTACCCAGCCTATATTAATTCCGCCTTATAGAATAGCGCCAGTAGAACTGAAAGAGCTAAAGGAGCAGCTGAAAAATTTGCTTGACAAAGGTTTCATTCTCCCCAGCATATCACCTTAGGTGCTCTAGTACTTTTTGTACGCAAGAAGGATGGAACAATGCGGATGTGTATAAATTATAGACAGCTTAATAAAGTGAAGATAAATAAAAAAAAATACCCCTTTCCAAGGATAGATGATTTATTTGATGATTTGCAATAAGCTAAGTGATTTTCAAAGATCGACTAGAGATCTGGATATCATCAACTGAAGATTCGAGAAGAAGATATTCCCAAAACAGCCTTTTGAATGAGATATGGACACTTTGAGTTCCTCGTCATATCGTTTGGACTAACAAATGATCCAGTAGCCTTTATGGATATGATGAATAGGGTTTTCAAACCTGTTCTTGATATGTACGTGATTGTATTTATAGATGACATCTTGATATAATCATGTGATGCCGCAGAACATGCAAATCATTTGAGAGTTGTCCTACAAACACTTAGAGAGCGACAGTTATATGCCAAGTTTATAAATGTGAATTCTAGATGAACTTTGTGGCTTTTCATTGCCATTTGGTCTCGGGTGAAGGTATTAAAGTAGACATCCAAAAGATTGAGGTTGTAAAGAGTTGGCCTCGGCCTACTACTCCGACGGAGGTGCGTAGTTTCTTGGGTTGTCTAGATATTACATGTAACACCCCAGAAAATTTTGAGCTAAGACTCGAACCATCCTTCAATGTGAGTAGGTTTTTACTGAGGAATGTAAATTTCTTAAGTGTTAAGGTCACTAGATATACCACCTTGAGTTCCAAAAAGAACTACATAGAATATCATTCAAGTCATTCCTAAGTTCCTTTAAGTTTTGGGTCAACTTCAAATAATCATAACTTCCAATACAGGATGATTTAGGTGGCCTATAAGATATAAAATGAAAGGTCTTTGAATTATCTTTCCAACACCACCGAGTTTTCTAAGTTTCGAGTTCGGATGAATGAGATATGCCCTTTTAAGTCAGGCTGTCCAATTAAGGAAAGTTACCCGAAAATATGAGGGGTATTTTGGTCTTTTCCTTATCCAATCAGATTTAATTCATTTTTATTTAGGTTTTAGGGGTATAAACTGATTTTTTCAGTTTTATAATCCTAATCTATGCTTAGGGATTTAGTTGAGAGTTCAAGAAGAGAAAAGAGGAGAAAACAGGAAAGGATTAAAGCATTTGTCGAGATTCTTGAGTTTCATTGCGGGTTTTCGCCAAGGGTTTGATTCCTAAGAGGTATGTAAGTTTTCATAGTTTTGAGTTCATTCACTCACACACCAATCATGAGTTTCTTTTATGAATTTCATCCATAAGTTGAGTATATTGAGTTCTTGATGAGTTCTTGATAAGTGTTCTTGAAGTTTCATTCTAAATCTTATTTTGTTGGGATTTTGATGAGTTATTGAGATAAGTATTAGTGTTTTGAGGGTTGTTTCGAGTAGATTATCGTGTATATACATTGAGTATTCGATTCTAAGTGATTGGGGAAGAAACCATTCGATTCTAGTCGAATTAAGGTTAAAAAATGAGTAGAAAAATTCATCGGAAATTATTTGGGAGAATGGTGGCGCGACGCGCCAGCAGGGCAGGCGTGGTGCGCTAGCAGTGCACTAGAAATGGGTCTATGAACTTAGGGGCTGGTGCCCCGTGCCAGAAATGTGTCTGGGTCGTCTGCCATACCCTCTTTCCATCGTTTGCTCCGTTAAAGTTCTTCTAAAGTATACCATTACTCCCTACTGATTCTAATCACTCTAAACTACTTCTAAACACCTACAAATCATTCATCACATGAATCATAACCTTGAATTCAAAATTCAAATTCAAGGTAGAGTTAAGAGTTAAGTCTTAAGAGTTCTTTTGGACATTTTGATAAAGTACCTTTGAGTATATTTTAGGAGTCTTCTCCAATTTCAAATAACTTGTTTCAAGACTCGAGCAAGTAAGTATAAGAATGAGGAGAATGTATTCATGAGTCTTCATTATCATCACGATATCCTTCATATCATGAACCATAACTCTTGAATTCAGAATTTAAATTCAAGAAAGAGTTAAGAGTAGAGTTCAAGAAAGTCTTTGAGTTCAATTGTGAATTCTTTGAGATCAACTATCGATTTGAGCTAAATTTTGAGGAAGTAAGTATGAGAATGAGAAGAGTCGTATATATGAGTTTCATATTGTTATTAAGACCCTTGAGTCGAGTCGTTCATGCCCATAAATTCCACATGAATTTCATAAGTTAAGTATTTTTTAGAAGAGTAATAATTTCAAGTTCTAAGTCTTGAGGATTGAGTTCCTAACCCTTTGAGATTATATTTCTAATCATGGAACTATTACATGTTACCCATGAGGTCCTTGAGTTGAGTAGTTCATGCCCATAATTATGCATGAACCCTATGAGTCGAGCAGTCCTGAGATGTGAAGTATCATTGAGTCCTTAAGTTGAGTAGTTCATGCCCATAATTTCGCATGAACCCTCCAAGTCGAGCATTCTTGAGATGAGTAGTATCATTGACTTCTTGAGTTATGAGTTGTTGAGTTCCTAGTATTGAGTTCTATGTATGGTTATTGAAAACTTTGAATTGAGTCGTTCACGTCCATAATTCGGCATGAACCCTATTTTGAGAAGTCTTTTTACAAATTTTTCTAAACTTGTTTGAAGACTTGAGCAGTTGAGTTTGAGAAAGAGTAGAGTTGAGTTCATTTTCTTTAAAATGATATATGGGAACTAAGTATTCCCAAGAGTAAATGTTTTCACATTTAAATGAGGAGGAAACTGAGATTTCCAAAAGAGTTTTGAGTAGTTGAGTACTATCTCTTTTTAGAGAAAGATTTTTAAGTAATAATCTCAAACCACAGAAAGAGTTATGTCTTTAAACATATGAGCTAGTTATATTTTGGGAGTGGTATTGAGCATCGATATGGGGGAGAGTTCAAACAACTCACAACCCCCATAAACCATGTAGTCAACGTGGGTAGAAATAGTCGTACTTTTTAGATGATTCCTTATTGCTTTTAAGCATAGAATAGTGCATCCACTTAGTTGAGGAGTTCTATACCCCGGCAAGGTATAGGACAGTTCTAGCAGCGTGGGTGAGACATTGTATCATCACATAGCTCATAATAATGGTTGTCAGTTAGAGAATCTCCCAAACAGAGTTTATTTTGTATTTTTAGATACAACTGAGATATTATTGTATTTTTCAATACATTAGACTTTCTCTATTGTTTCGAATGCTTTAAATAAACTGCATCTTTAATGTTGTTCTATTTCTGCATTGAGTCAAGCAACCATGAGTTGAGTAGAGCCGAGGTGAGTATGTTTCCTTTTTATCAGTTCAAGCTTGAAAGTTATGTTCAGTGTTCCCCTAACATGCTCGTATATTCAAGGTACTAATGTCATTTGGCCTACATCATTTCATGATGCAGATACATGTAACTAGGGTCATCAACAAGAGCTTCGTTGATACCACAAGGAGTTCGAGTTAGCCATGGTGAGCCTCCTTGCTTCCGGAGGATTCCATTTACTTTTCAGTTTTGTCAGGATGTCGTGGGTCTTGTCCCGACTTCCATCTTTGTCATTTAGAGGCTTCATATATAGACACTAGAGTTTAGGAAGTCTGTTTCATTTATTTTGTTAAATATTTTAAAGACTTGAGTTGCCTATTTCTGGTGAGTTGAATATACTATTTTATTTAGAGTTAATCTTTTAAGTTAAAGATTTTGTAATTAAGTTCACTGAACTTCATTCAGTTTTAAGCTTTGTATGCTTGAGTTAATCTTCCACTTGTAGTCAGCCAGGATGAGAATTTGCTTGGGGACCAACAATGGTTCTCGAGTGTCGGCCACGTCCAGGGTGTAGGCTCAGGTCGTGACATTATCGAGGGTTTATAAAGGGCTTCTCCTCTATTTCTGCACCATTGACAAAGTTGACGCAGAAGGCAGTGAAGTTCCAGTGGTCCAACGCGTGTGAGAAAAGCTTCCAAGAGCTTAAAGATAGATTTACTAAGGCGCTAATATTGGCCTTACCAGAGGGTAAAGAAGGGTATGTAGTCTATTGTGATACTTCAGGCATTAGCCTAGGGTGATTCTTAATGCAACATGGGAAGGTGATAGTGCAACATCCCGCCTTAGAAAGAACTAGAATTTGAAAGAAATATTTTTGGAAAGAGTAAATTAGGAAATTTTGGCAAGTTATGTTAAGTATGAGTTTTTGGTCAACTTCAAATGAGCATAACTTTCAGTACAGAAGGAATTAGGTGGCCCATAAGATATCAAATGAATGGTCTTGGAATCCTCTTTCCAATGCCACCGAATTTGCATAATTTGGGCTCGTATGAGAGAGATATGCCCGTTTGAAGTTGGGCTGTCCATATTAAGAGGGAGATATGCACGTATGAGGAAAGTTACCCGGATTTAAGAGGGGTATTTTGGTCTTTTTCTTACCCAATTATCTTAAAACAAAATTTGGTAATATCTAGGGGTCTAAACTGATTTGGTTCAGTTTTACAAATCCAAATTTACTCTAGGGTTTTGAGAAAAGTTCAAGAAGAGGAGAAGAGGAGAAAAAGTCAAGTGTTCATCAAGTTCTTGAGGATTTTGTTGCGAAATTTTCCAAGGGTTGATCCCTAAGAGGTATGTGAGTTCACATAGCGTTGGGTTCATTTACCCATGCGCCAATCATGATTAATTCAGCGTAATTTTGTTCTTGAAAGCAAAGAATTTGAGTTCTTGATGAGCTTTATTGAAGTTTCTTTCATAATCTTGATTGTTGAGGTTTTGATGAGTTCTTGAGAGAATCGTATGGGTTTTAAGGATGTTTTGAGTATATTCTTGTGTACTATTATTAGGTATTCAAATCTAAGTGATTGGGGAAGAAACCATTCAATACTAGGTGAATTGGGGTTAGAAAACGAGTAAGAAAAATTGTCAAAATATTTTGGAAAAGGGATAGGGCGTCGCGCTACTCAGTGCGCCCCAACCCAGACTCTGTAGTTCAAGGTCTGGCGCCCTGCGCCACTCAGTACGCCAGGGTCGCCAGGTCCTCTACCCTTTCCCACTTCTTTCTGTTTGAGTTTCCTCAAATTGTACATATGTTTTCTAGTTAATTTCTACACTCTAAGGTACGTCTAAACATCATGATATCATAACCCTTAAATCCATAATTCAAATTCAAGGTAGAGCTAAGAGTCAAGTCTAGAGAGTTCTTAGAGTCTTTTCAAAAAGTCTTTTACAATTGTTTTAAACCTGTTTTAAGACTTAAGGATTGAGTTTAAGAAATAGTAGAGCCGAATTCATTATCTTTAAAATGTTATATGGGAACTAAGTATTCCCAATGAGTAAATGTTTTCACAATTAAGATGAGAGTAAACATTGATTTTCAAAAGAGTTTTCATGAACAGTTTTAGTACCATCTCTTTTAAGAGAAAAATCTTTTGAGTAATAATCTCAAACCACAGAAAAAGTTATGTTTTTAAACATATGAGCTAGTTATTTTTTGGGAGTAGTATTGAGCACTGATATGGGGACATGTTCAGATAACTCACGTCTCCATAAACCATATAGCCAACGTGGGTAGAAAGGATCATACTTTTTAGAAGATTCCTTAATGCTTTGTTGCATAGAATAGTGGATCCACTTAGTATAAGGTTATATACCCCGAAAAAGTATAGGACGGCCCTAGCAATGTGGGCAAGACGTTGTATCATCACATAGCTCATATTGATGGTTGTCGGTTAGAGAATCTCCCACAGAGTTACTTGTATTTTAATATACAAGAATTAGTCATTGTTGTGTTCTTTTTCAATACACTGAGTTGATATCTACATGTTTTAAAGCTTTCTTTATATTGCATTTCTATCACTGCCTTATAATGAAATGAGTTGAGTTGAGTTGAGACGAGGTAAGTTTTCTTCAGTTCTATTTCAAGCTTATGTCTATTTTAGAATTCCCATCACATGCTCGTACATTCCATGTACTGACACCATTTGGCCTGCATCCTTTATGATACAGATACAGGTAACCAGGATTAGCATCTTGTAGTTCGTTGATCTAGTTGAGCTTCAGAGTTATTGGTCAGCCTCTTTGCTTCCAGAGGATCCCTTTATTTTGCTTTATCATTCTAGTTTTGTTAGGATGTCGTGGGTCTTGTCCCGACGTCCATCTCAGTTAGTAGAAGCTTCATAGATATATAGACACTAGTACCTCAGTCTTTTCATTTTCATTTCGTTTATGTTGAGTTGCTATTTTGGCTAGTTGAATGTTTATTTCTAAATCATTCTAAGTTTAATTTGAGACAGTTTGAGTAAAGTTTCCATTTGATTTCCTTTATTAATGCTTAAAGTTTTCCGCTGAGAGTTTATTCAAGTCAAGGGTTCGCTTGGGGCTAGCAATGGTTCTCAAGTGCTAGTCCCACCTAAGGTGTAGGCTCGGGGGGTGACAGATAGCATACGTTTCTTAGCAATTGAAGAAATATGAACAAAACTACCCAACTCATCATTTGGAGCTCGCCTCAGTGGTATTTGTACTTAAGATTTGGCAGCACTATTTGTATAGGGTACATGTTGATATATTTACAGAACATAAGAATCTCCAATATCTTTTCAAGCAAAAAGAGTTGAATATCAGGCAGAGAAAGTGGCTAGAGTTGTTGAAGTACTATGATGTGAACATTTTCTACCACCCTCATAAGGCTAACGTGGTAGAAGATACTCCTAGTCGACTATCTATGGGCAGTCTAGTATATTTACCATGTGTACAAGCGAAAGTAGTACGAGATGTTCATAAATTAGACAGCCTAGCGGTCCAACTTTTAGAAACCGAATATGGAAGTGTAGTTGTACATAATATTGTTGAATCATCATTAGTGAAATTGGTGAAAGAAAAATAGTATGATGATCCTATATTTCTATAGTATCGAGAAAGGATTCGAGAGCACCGAATTAGTGCATTCAAGTCAGTAGGAGATGGCACCTTGAGATGTCAATACTATGTGTTCCAATTATAGAAGGGTTAACGCAAAAAATCATGAAGCATATTGTTCCCGATACTCAATTCACCCAGGATCCACAAAGATGTATCATGACCTTAGGGATGTCCACTGGTGGAATGACATGAAATGGAATATTGAGGAATACGTGGCACAATTCTCCAATTGCCAACAAGTTAAAGAAAAACATCAGAGTCATGGTGGCCTAGCTCAGACAATGGGAATTCCAATATGGAAATAGGAGGCTATTAATATGGATTTCATTACAGGTTTTCCTTTCTCTTTTAAGAGACATGATTCTATTTTGGGTGATCATTGATTGGTTGATGAAATCAGCTCACTTCTTGCCTATTAAATCCAATCGCACAGCCGAAGAGTAAGCCAAGATATATATAAGGGAAGTTGTTCGCTTGCATAGGACTCCACTATCCTTTATTTCAAATAGGGGTGCGCAATTTATGGCACATTTCTAGAGATCATTCAAGAAGAATTGGGGCACACAGGTGAACCTTAGCACTGCATATCACCCACAAACAGACGACCAAGCCAAACACACTATTCAAACACTCAAAAAATGTTAAGAATGTGAATTTTAGACTATAAAGATAATTGGTATGATCATATGCCCTTGATAGAATTTGTCTACAATAATAGCTATCATTTAAGCATTGACATGGCTCCATTTAAAGCTCTTTATGGGTGTCAGTGCAGATTACCAATTGGTTAGTTAGAAGTAGGTGAAACTCAAATATTAGGACTAGACCTTGTTCACCAAGCCATTGAAAATGTAAAGTTGATACAAGAGCGACTGAAGACGGCTCAGAACCGACAAAAATCATATGCAGACGTACGTCATAGAGACATAGAGTTCCAGATTGATGATTGGGTATTCTTGAAGGTATCCCCTATGAAAGGCGTTATGAGATTTAAGAGGAAAGGTAAGCTGAGCCCTAGGTATGTTAGGCCATATGAAGTTATACGTAGAATTGGCCAGGTAGCTTATGAGGTGGATTTGCCTCGAGAGCTAGCTGCAGTCACCTGGTATTCCATGTGTCGATGTTACGCAAATGCTTGGGAGATCCTACACAAGTTATTCCCATAGAAGGTATGGAACTCTCAGAAGACTTATCGTGAGAAGAAAACCAGTGGCAATATTAAACAGACAGGTCAGGAAGTTAAGGGCAAAAGATAAAGTATCAGTCAAGGTACTTTGGAGAAGTCAGAATATAGAAGAAGCCACTTGGGAAATAGAGACTGGCATGACGCCCAAGAATCCCTACTTATTTCAGTAGCTGCACAAAGGTTCTTAAAGCCATAACTCCTTTCATTTGAGTAGCAGTTTTGCCCGTACTTTGTAGTACTATTTTATTATTATATGTTATATGTTCGGGTACTTGATACAGACACCACATGTTCCTCAGAGTTGAAACATCCACAATATAAGGTATGTTATATTAGTTAGTGCAGTTCCTATTCGTATAAGGCTAAGCAAAGCCTTGTGGATATCCATTGCATATTATTATGTGTTGATGCTCTGTGAAGCAATGTGTGTGTATTTTGGTTAGCTGGTAGGTTTTGGATAGGCCTGTTTACAAAGGAAACTCTATCAATTCTTTTAAAAAATAAAAGAGTTTGAATCATCTTAAGGAAAAGCCTTCATTCGAAGACGAATGATCCCGGGGGGTAATGTCATACCCTGTAACTTAAAATACATTTGCAACTCGTAAAAACCAATGCATAAGTGTGATATTAATGGGGGGGAGTATATCATTGAAAATGGTTAAGCATACCATGTAACCCTTATATTAAGTCATTTGAATGGTTAAACAAAAGTTTCGGGCCAAAGAGATCATTAAAGATAAGATGTTAGTTTAAAGGTTCATTGTGGAGGTATACTATAAATGATCTCATTTATACGCTGACTTTGAACGAGCATATATCCTAATATATAAAGAGTTAGAGGACCTACAACCTATCAAATTAAAGGTATTTGAGCCTATTTAAAAGCAAAACAAATCACTCGTTAAAATGACATCGAATTAAATGTTACGTTCATTCTACGACATACGTGCGCACTGCCCAATCATTACAGGACATGTGGTACTTTAGAGAAATTCGGCCAAACTGGTTTCAAGTTATTTCTTCAAGTTTTTCTCATCTCCAAAGCTTAAGTAAAGTTGGTTTCTTCAAGAATCAAGTGTCTTCCTCTCCATAGACCTATACATATACTTAGCTAAACATTTTCTTGAACGAAAAAAATATCATTCTTAAAGAATACAAAGGGCAGGGGCTGCTTTTCTTCGATATATAGGTATGACTCCTCTTCTATCTCCATAAATAGTATTCTAAGGATGCTTTAAGTATAATTTAAGGGAAGGACTCATGGGACGGTGATAAAAAGTCATGAGTCCATGTTTTACCCATGGTAGTTGATATTTTTGGTGAGGAGGGAGTTTGTAGAAGGGTGTGTTGGTTGTTTTTTTTACCAAATTAGGGGTGAACAGTATTGTATTGGGGCAGTAAGTTGGTTACGATAAAATAGAAGGCTAGGTATAGAATACGCGACTCTTATAGTTCTTGAAAGTTTGGCGCTCGCCAAGTGTTTGATGAAATGCCTAAATTGCTAAGAATATATTGTAGCTGGTTATATGTTCTACTATTATTTTAATTAATGGTTCTCTACCAACTTAAACTATTAGCTTATAAATGAATTTGATGTCTTTGATAAAGAACTCGTGGGATGGTGTTCGGAGGCCATGTGTTTGACTTTTAATGTTAAGTGTGGATCATTAAGGGGGCTGGTTCTTTATGATTAAAGGATTGAGGAATAATATTGAACATGTAAATAAGTCATGAGCCTACTTGAAAAGTGGAGAAATAGAAGGGTGTGACGATACGCCATTTATCTATAGTAATTGTTGCTCATGAACTATTATTGTGTTTTTGACCTTTTTGAGCTTCTTGATTAGTTTCTTACAGTATCCTTTTATGGTGTTATATTATAGATAAAGTTGTCAGCAAAGGAGTTTGATGACATAAGATAGTAAGTCCTGACGTAAGGTATGTAAATCTAAAACTTCTTTCGCCATTTAGGCACGACCTAAGTCGTATGTTCTTCCGATAAATGCCATCAGAGATTATAAGATACTTGACAGCAAGTTATCCTATTTTATAAACCCTCTCATGTTGGAGTCCTTAACCTATAGAATTATAGTACTCTTTTCTGGTCAAGGAATCCATATGTTTCACATAATTATAAGTATCTTCAGTTGAAACTCTAAGTAGTTAGTGGGTGTACATGTTGCATAAATTTAAAGGAAGCAGTTAGCCACAGACTATTCGTAAGTGTATAGGTCACAAGATATATATTCAAGATAAAGAAAGTAACAAAAAATTGTATCACGAGCTATATAATTTATGAATTAATTATTATAATAAGTATTTACATGTAATTGAGATCATTGCCTACTCTACAGTGTGGGGTAGGTATTTTTAGGTCTACTACGTGCGACGTTATTATGTGCACATAATTCAAATAGAGTCGGCTTGAATTTCCCGTCGTGGATTCACCTGACTGATACAGGCCTGCAGGCAGACCATACAGAATTATAGTACTATTTTATGGTCAAGGAATCCATATGTTTCACATAATTATATGTATCTTTAGTTGAAACTCTTAGTAGTTAGCGGGTGTACATGTTGCATTAATTTAAAGGAAGTAGTTAGCCACAGACTATTTGTAAGTGTATAACAAGATATATGATTTCAAGATAAAGAAAGTAACCACAAATTGTATCACGATCTATATAATTTATGAGTTAATTATTACAATAAGTATTTACATGTAATTTAGATTATAGCCTACTCTACGGTGTGGGGTAGGTATTTTTAGTTCTACTACGTGCGACGTTATTATGTGCACATATTTCAAATAGAGTCAGCTTGAATTTCTCGTAGTGGAATCAGCTGACTGATACAGGCCTGCGGGCAGACCATACAGGATCCCTGGGGTGTACCTTGATAGACCTCATTACCCAGACTATGAGATTTCCACGTGGTCGTGACAGTGGGCTACAGATGCCATATAGGGTTCATAATCGCCGACAATAGGCCATCATGTGATTCACTGATAGTAGCAAATAAGCTATTTAATGAAATTAAGATATCACTTAGGAAAATTATAGGAATTCTATATATATATATATAAATGAATAAGCCATGAAATGTTAGATGAGGACCCTTGAGATTGGTCACAATTCCAATTTTGGATTATATCTATTGTATGTATATGCTCAGATATGCCTATTTTGATATTTGATTCATTTGAGAATTCTTACATGTCTACTTGTTATTCAGTCTACTTTACATACCAATACATTTTTTATATGTATTGACGTTCCTATTATTGTGGCGCTTAATTTATATCACTACAAGCTCAGGTACTCTAGACAATAAGCATTTCTAATATACTAGAGACTTCCAATTTAGCAGTTCGTAAGCTCCACCTCTACCTGGAACAATAAGATATTTGGAGCCTATATTTTGTTATGCATGTACATATATCTGAATGGGTATGTCGGGGCCATGTCCCGACTATTTATCAGATTCTCAGATGCATACTCTTTCGAGGTTTCTTAGACTTAGTTCTGTTTCTGTTGTAAAGTAGCATAGTGGGCCCTTTTGTTATCTATGTTTTAATATGTGTCTTGATGTAGGCTCTACTCCTTATGAGTCTACATCTTTGGCATGATTTTAGTACAGATAATTAGCAGGTGCTTGTATATATCCTTGATATTCTCCCCTTTCTAGTTGGGGCATGACAAACTTGATATTAGAGCACAAGGTTCAAGTGTACAAACGAGTCTATGAACTCGTGTCCAGTAGGACCTTTCTTATAAATGTGTTACGCGCCATTTTTATTATTTAGGGACTACATGGGCATTTAGGAATTTGACCTTCTTTCATAATCTAGATGGTGCGATAGAGCTAAGTCATAGAAAGTTTCTAACACAAACTCTTTTTTCATTGGTTATATAGATGATGTCAATTACGGACAAGGATAAAAAAGGCCCAGATCCATTGTTATTACTACTCAGGAGGCAGCCATTTCAGAGCAGTCCCAACTATTAGGTGAATTGACCAACGGTCAGCAGAGCTTGCCATGTCCTATGCTTCCAGGTCCTCAGATTCCTAGGGAAAAAAGAGCTACCGGAGTTCTTATACCTCCAGTAGTACCAGCAGTGGTTCATGTACCATATGTACCGCCACCAGATGCCTTAGAGCAAGATCTTAGAAGGGAAAAGTTGCTCACTCAGTTGGTAGTTGCTCAGGTCCAAGGACAAAATGCAGTTGCACCTAGTACTGTTCGGGAAGAGGTAGTTGGATCCAGAGTATGTGATTTCCTCCATATGAATCCCCTAGTGTGCACAAGATCTAATGTGACAGAGGACCCATAATGGTATATAGATGAGATCAACAGAATTCTTGTGGTCATGCATATCTCTGAGACTGAGGCAGTTGAATTAGTCTCCTATAAACTAAAATATGTCGCCATTGCTTGGTACGAGATGTGGGTGGATTCTAGGGGACAAAATGCTCATCCCACAGTTTGGAAGGAATTCTCTATGGCCTTTATGGAGCATATTTTCACGAGAGATTAGGGAAGTGAGGGTTGATGAATTTCTAAACTTTTGATAGAATAAACTCACCATCAGGGAGTATAGCATGCGATTCACTCAGTTGGCTAGATTTGCTCCCGAGAAGCTTAGCACCCAAAATGCAAGGATGCACCACTTTGTTGGTGGACTTGGAGATCATTTGATTGGTTATTGCATTGTTGATGTATTAAATCAGGATATAAATATTGCAAGACTTATGGCACATGATCAGCAGACAGAAGACCATATACAAAATTGTATGGTTGAGAGAGAAAGGGAACAAAATAAAAAGGCTAGAAATGCAAGAATATTTCAAGGAGGTGCTAGAGCTTACTCCGGTAGAGGTCCACCCATATAGGCTTAATCAGTAGACCGCTCCACAACTAGTGCCAAAGCTGCGTCATCGAGACCAAGGCAGAAGTATAGTCAGATTTTGACAGCACTTAATCCCCGCTATCAGAGAGGTGCTAGTTGAAAACTACCGCCTCGACCTACTTGCAGACACTGTGGCTGGTCTCACTTGGGAGAGTGTCTATATGGCTCTACTGCTAGTTATGGGTGTGGAGTTGAGAGTTATAAGATAAATGATTCTCCCAAGCTTAGAGTTACCTCTACAGGATCTTCCTCATCATCAGCACCTTTTTCATCACATGGCCCTCAATCACTAGCCAGGAGAGGTACAGGCAAGGGTAGAGGTTTTGGTTCTGTAGTTGGCCCAAATCGGATGTATGCACTAGCAGGTCGTCAGGATTTAGAGGCATCCCCAGATGTGGTTAAAAGTATCTTATCTATTTTCTCTTATAATGTATATGAATTGATAGACCCAGGGGCTACCCTATCATATGTTACTCCATTTGTTGCTAAGAAATTTGGAGTAGATCAAGAGTTACTACTTGAGCCATTTGAAGTATCGACTCCGGTAGGAGAGTCTATTATAGCTAGAAGGGTCTACTACGGGTGCCTAGTAACAATATGTGGTCGTGACACATTGGAAAATTTGATTGAGGTAGAAATGGTTGGTTTTGATGTCATTATGGGAATAGATTGATTGTCATCTTGTTATGCTACGGTTGATTACCGAGCTAAAGTTGCTCAATCCCATTTCCTAGGTAATCCAGTCCTAGAGTGGAAAGGTAATGTTATGATGCCTAGAGGATGGTTGATTTATCTTAAGGTACAAAAGCTTATAGATAAAGGGTGTTTATATCACCTTGTCCATCTGAGAGACCTTAAAGCTGAGAAACATGTGTCAACTCTTCAATTTGTGCCCGTTGTGAATGAATATCAAGATGTGTTTCTTGATTAACTTCTTGAACTACCTCCAATTAGAGATATTGATTTTGGAATTGACGTAGATCCCGGTACCCAGCCTATATCCATTTCACCTTATAGAATGGCGCCAGCAGATCTGAAAGAGCAAAAGGAGCAGCTGAAAGATTTTCTTGACAAAGGTTTCATTCACCCCAACATATCGCCTTTGGGTGCTCAAATACTATTTGTACACAAGAAGGATGGCACAATGCGGATGTGTATAGATTGCAGGCAGCTTAAAAGTGACGATAAAGAACAAATACCCCCTTCCAAGGATAGATTATTTATTTGATGAGTTGGAAGGAGCTAAGTGATTTTCAAAGATCGACTTTAGATCCGGATATCATCAGCTGAAGATTCGAGAAGTAGATATTCCCAAAACATCCTTCCGAACGAGATATGGACACTTTGAGTTCCTCATCATGTCATTTGGACTGAAAAATGCTCCAACAGCCTTTATGAATATGATGAATAGGGTTTTCAAACCTTTTCTTGATATGTACGTGATTGTAATTATAGATGACATCTTGATATATTCATGTGATGCCGCAAAACATGCAAATCATTTATGAGTTGTTCTACAAACACTTAGAGAGCACCAACTATATGCCAAGTTTTCTTCATGTAAATTCTCGATGAACTCTGTGGATTTTCTTGGCCATGTGGCCTATGGTGAAGGCATTAGATTAGACTTCCAAAAGGTTGAGGTTGTAAAGAATTCACCTCGGCCTACTACTCCGATGGGGGTGCTAGTTTCTTGGGGCTGGCTAGATAGTACCAAAGGTTTGTAAAGGGCTTCTCCTCTATTTATTCACCATTCACAAAGTTGACGTAGAAGGCAGTGAAGTTCCAGTGGTCCGACGCGTGTGAGAAAAGCTTCCAAGAGCTTAATGATAGATTGAATAAGAAGCTAGTATTGGCCTTACCAGAGGGTACATAAGGGTTTGTAGTTTGTTGTGATGCTTCAGGCATTATCCTAGGGTGCGTCTTAATGCAGCATGGGAAGGTGATAACATATGCTTCTGGGCAATTGATGAAACATAAATAAAACTACCCCACTTATTATTTGGAGCTCTCCACAGTGGTATTTGTGCTTAAGATTTGGTGGCACTATTTGTATGGGGTACATATTCATATATTTACTGATCATAAGAATCTCCAATATCTTTTCAAGCAAAAAGACTTGAATATCAGGCAACGAAGGTGGCTAGAGTTGTTGAAGGACTATGATGTGAACATTCTCTACCACCCAGGTAAAGCTAACATGGTAGAAGATACTCTTAGTCGACTAACTATCAGCAGTCTAGTACATTTACCACGTGTACAAGAGGAAGTAGTATGAGATGTTCACAAATTAGCCAGCCTAGGAGTCTGACTTCTAGAAGACGAAAATAGAGGCCTAGTCGTACAGAATACTGTCGAATCATCATTAGTGGCATTGGTGAAATAAAAATAGTATGGTGATACTATATTTCTGCACAATCAAAGGGATTCGAGAGCACCTAATTACTGCATTTGAGTTAGTAGGAGATGGCACCTTGAGATTTCAAGACTATGTGTTCCAAATATAGAAAGGTTAACGCAGAAAATCATGGATAAAGCATATTGTTCCCGATACTAAATTCATCCTGGCTCCACAAAGATGTATCATGACCTTAAGGATGTCTACTGGTGGAATATAATGACATGAAATGGAATATTGCCGAATACGTGGCACAATGCTCCAATTACCAACAAGTTAAAGCAGAACATCAGATGCTCGGTGGCCAAGCTCAGACTATAGATGTTCCAATATTGAAATGGGAGGCTATTAATATAGATTTAATTACAGGTTTGCCTTTCTCTTTTAAGAGACATGATTCCATTTGGGTGATCATTGATCGATTGATAAAATCATCCCACTTCTTGCCAGATTCCAACCGCACAACCGAAGAGTATGCCAAGATATATATATGGGAAGTTGTTTGCTTGCATGGGACTCCACTATCCATTATTTCGTATATGGGTTCTCAATTTACGACACATTTTTGGAGATCATTCAAGAAGAGTTTGGGCACACATGTGAACCTTAGAACTGTATTTTACCCACAAACAGACGGCCAAGACAAATGCATTATTCAAACACTCGAAGATATGTTGAGAGTGTGTGTTTTATATCATATGGCCTTGATAGAATTTTTCTACAATAATATCTATCATTCAAGCATTGACATAGCTCCGTATCGAAGCTCTTTATGGGCATCAGTGCATGTCGCCTATTGGTTGGTTTGAAGTAGGTGAAACTCAAATATTAGGACCAGGACTTTTTCACCAAGCCATTGAAATAGTAGAGTTGATACAAGAGCAACTGAAGACGGCTCAGAACCAACAAAAATCATATGCAGACGTATGTCGTAGAGACATAGAGTTCCAGCTGGATGATTGGGAATTCTTAAAGGTATCTCCTATGAAGGGCGTTATGAGAATTGGGAGGAAAGGTAAGTTGAGCCCCAGGTATGTTGGGCCATATAAAGTTATACGTAGAATTGGCCAGGTAGCTTATGAGGTAGATTTACCTCGAGAGTTAGCTGCAGCACACTCGGTCTTCCATGCGTCGATGTTATGCAATTGCTTGGGAGATCCTACACAAGTTATTCCCATAGAAGGTATGGAACTCTCAGAAGAATTATCGTGTGAGGAAGTCCAAGTGGCAATATTAGACTGACACATCACGAAGTTGAGGACAAAAGACATAGCATCAGTCAAGGTACTTTGGAGAAGTCAGAATATAGAAGAAGCCACTTGGGAAACACTGGCTGACAAGAGGGCTAAATATCCTCGCTTGTTTCAATAGTCACACAAAGGTTCTTAAAACCATGACTCCTTTCATTTGAATATCAGTTTTACCCGTACTTTGTAGTACTGCTTTATTATATGTTATATGTTCAGGTACTTGATACAGACATCACATGTTCCTCAAAGTTGAAACATCCATAATATAAGGTATGTTATGTTAGTTAGTGAAGTTTCCATTTGTATAAGGCCAAGCAGATCCTTGTGGATATCTGCTGCACATTATTGTGTGGTGATGCTCTGTGAATGAATGTGTGTGTATTTTGGTTAGCTGACAGGTTTTGGATAGCTCTGTTTATAAAGGAAACTCTGCCAATTTTTTTAAAAAAATAATAGAAGTTGAATTATCTGAAGGAGCGGCCTTGATTCAAGGATGAATGATCCCAATGGGAGATAATGTAATATCACGTAACTTAAAATACATTTACGACTGGTAAACACGAATGCATAGGTGTGATATCAGGAGAAGTATATCATTGAAAATGGTTAAGGATACCATGTAACCCTTTTATTAAGTCATTTGAAGGGTTAAACAAAAGTTTTAGTCCAAAGAGATCATTAAAGAAAAGATTCAAGTTTAAAGGTGGAGGAATACTACAAATGATCTCATTTATCAGCTGACAAAATATATAAAGATTTAGAGGACCTACAACCTATCAAATTAAAGGTATTTGAGTTTAGTTTACTTTAAAATAAATCGCTCGTTAAAATGACATCGGAGTAAAAGGTTGTGTTCATTATACGACGACAGACGCGTGCACTGCCCAATAACTGCGGGACATGTGGCACTTTAGAGAAAGTCGGTCAAAATTGTTGTTTGATATTTGAAGTTTGGGATATCATTTTACATATAATCAAGAACGTGTAAGGATTAGTTTCAGATATTTCTTCAAGTTTTTCTCATCTCCAATCCTCCAAAGCTTAAGGTAAGTTGGTTTCTTCAAGAATCAAGTGTCTTCCTCTCCATAGACCTATAGATATAATTAGCTAAATGATTTCTTGAAGGAAAAGGTATTGTTCTTGGAGAATAGAAAGGGCAGGGCCTGCTTCTCTTGGATATATAGGTATGACTCATCTTCTACCTCCATAATTAGTATTCTAAGGATGCTTCAAGTATAATATATGGGTAGGACTCACGGGACGGTGATAGGAAGCCGTGAGTCCATGTTTTACCCATGGAAGTTGATGTTTTTGGTGAGGAGGGAGTTTGTAGAAGGGTGTGTTGGCTGTCGTTTTGAACAAATGATTGGTGAATGGTATTGTATTAGGGCAGTAAGCTTGTTACGATAAAATAGAAGTCTAGGTATAGAAAATTTGACTCTTATATTTCTTGAAAGTTTGTCACTCGCCAAATGTTTGATGAAATACCTAAATTGATAAGAATATGTTGTAGTTTGTTATATGAGCTCCTATTATTTTAATTGATGGAATTAGTTCTCTACCAACTTAAACTATCAGCTTATAAAGGAATTTGACGATGTTGACAAAGAACTCGTGGGATGGTGTTCGGAGGCCATGAGTTTGACTTTTTATGTTAATTGTGGATGATTAAGGGGGATTGTTCTTTATGGTTAACAGATTGAGGAGTAATACTGAACATGTAATAAGTCATGAGCCTACTTGGAAAGTAGATAAAGAGAAGGGTGTGGTGATACACCATTTATCTATAGTAATTGTTGAAATTGTCGCTCGTGAACTATTATTGTGTTTTCGGCCTTTATACGCTTCTTGATTAGTTTTTTTATAGTATTCTTTTATGGTGTTATGCTATAGATAAGTTTGTCATCAAAGGATATTGACGATGTAAGATTTTAAGTCCCGAAGTAAGGTAGTAAAGCTAAAACCTCTTTCGTCATTCAGGCTCAACCTAAAGTTGCGTGTTTTTCCAATAAACATCATTAGAGATTATACGATACTTGACAGCAAGTTATCCTATTTTATAAGCCCTCTCATGTTAGATTCCTAAACCTATAGAGTTATATTACTTTTTTCTAGTCAAGGAAGCCATATATTTGATATACCGTCAGTTTACCTAATACATTTCACTTACAAGTTGTGTGTGTCTAGGGCCTTTTTGTATTTGTTTTTATGTGTTTTTATCATATTTTGCAGGAAAAATGTTCAGGCGCGGAAGCAAAGAGACAGCTGAAAGAAATGCAGAAAAGGGCATCTACGGACCGTAGGTCCATTGACGCTCCGTAAATGGTGGTCGTAGATCAACAAGTAAGACATGGAAGGCAAATCAGGGAAATCTGACCCAAGTGTGGAACCACGGTGGCCATTGACGGTCCGTAGATTGATCTGTTGACCGTACTGCTGATCCGTAGATTGATACTGCGAGGGTTCCAATACTTGATTTTTGAAGATTCTAAATATGGAGCTATGGAGAGGGATTGACGGACCGTAGATCCATTGACGGTCTGTGAGTCAGTCTCGTGGAATAAAGACGCGTGCCTGAACAAACTTTCCTTATTTTGTTTTCCTTTTAATTTAGGACTTGTTTTCTATAAATAGGGCTTGTAAACCTCGTTTTTGGGGGTTAGACTTAATTACTTTTGTTCTAGTTCTTGACTGGGGAGATTAATTTTGCAACCCTAGCAATTCTTAATTTCCTAAGTTCATTTTGAAGATTTTGGTGTTGCAATTCAAGTTGAATTTCTGGGTTAATTATTCTTATTACGTAAGTTCATAATTCTTTCACCTAAAACAATGAATTGTGTTCATATGATTATGGGTAACTAAATTCCACAACTAGGATTGTGGGAACCATGAGCGATTAACAAAGTATGAATAGTAAATAAGCAATTCTTGAATAGTAATGTTGCATGGATTGATGATTCTTTCATTTAGAAGTCTTTTTAACGAGTGCACGCGTTAGAACTCACCTTCTTACTACTTACCGGACCAAGGAGGTAATCAACAAGAAAAGAATTATCAACATAGATTTAGTGTGATACTATCTAATAGGCTAGTGTCGATTGGTGCGAAGTAATAACTAATCCAAACATTGATGTGATGTCTAATATGAGGTAAAGGTAAGGGTTAGTAAATTATACAAACGTACCTGGACCAAGGTGCAGAGTGAAATTCTCTAGATGTCGGACCAAGAATTTAGAGATACCTAACTTATCACTTTGCATGTAGTACACTAGGAAAGGATTGGTATTACTAGGATTACTGCGTTACGAGCTTGTGGGGAACACATATCCCTAGTTGATTTTCTCATCTTGATAATAACCAAAATTGACTTTTGTTTACTGATTCATTACTAAATTCTTACAATTTGTTTCACAAAATCCCCCCCCCCCTTTAATTACTTGTTTTTGGAAGTAATTTGACCAAACGAATATAATTGTTGGTTAAAGTTAAATCTAGACCATTTTCCTCGTGGGATCTACCCTAACCTACAAGTTGGGTTCTTTACTTGATAACGATCGATTATGCTTCTTTAGGGAGGTGTAATTTGAGCGTATCAATATTTCACATAACTATATGTATCTTCAGTTGAAACTCTTAGAAGTTAGAGGGTGTACATGTTGCATAAATTTAAAGGAAGCAGTTGGCCACATACTATTCGTAAGTGTATAGGTTACAAGATATATGATTCTCAAGCTAAAGAAAGTAATCAAAATATAGTTTTGATTCTTCCTAAGTGGTTAGGTCACTCATCTTCTCTCAGATTGGGGAAGTCTCCAATTCCCTTACTTGGATTTCCAATGACTCAGTATAATGCTCATTTGACTGTCGCGTAGGTAAAATGTTTACTGGTCCGCCAGGTGAGACCTCTTGTACTCGTTCTTTCACTAATTAAAAGTCGGATGATAATCCTCTCAAATCCTCGAATGAGAACTTCTCTTAAAGAAGGAAGGAATCTAGGGAAGAAAGCAATCCCTCACAGGCTAAAGCAGGAACAAGGGGTGCAAGCAGTCTTTAGAAGTCTAAACAAAGAAAGACTTATAAACCACTTAGGAAGGATAAGAGTCGTAGCTACAAAGTAAAAGAAGTTGTCGACCGAGACTTATCTAAGATCTGATTCGATGATATATCCCTCTTTTATTGTTCTTAGATGGATCTCTCACTCTTGATGAAAAAAAAGACTTCAGCTTTAAAGATACGATATTGTCTTCACTCACCAATTCCTTTAATAGGAGGAATACTCGGAATGCTTGGTAGCCTTTTTTTGCTATTGTTTGTTCTTGTCCCACTTTTGCTTTCCTCACAGGCTTGCTTGCTTAGTAAAAAGAAAGAAATCGTCTATGGCAGATGGAATACGAGATCTAGGAAAGAAATTATTCCTTTGTTAACTTAAAGTCTATGTAGAGGCAGATGGAAGGACCGCGATATCCGAAATTGGATGTATTAAGCATTGATTGACTTTAGTTCCTCTTTCTTGCTTGGGTTGGCTTAGGGTCTTCCTTCTCGAATTGTTTGTATCACGAGCTATGTGATTTATGAACTAATTATTATTATAAGTCTTTATATGCAATTGAGATTATAGTTTACTCTGCAGGGTGGGGTGGGTATTTTTAGGACTACTACGTGCGATGTTATTTTGTGCACAGAATTCAGATAAAGTCAGCTGGAATTCCCATCATGGATTCACATGTCTGATACAGGCATGAGGGTAGACCATACAGGAGCCCTGGGGCGTATCTTGATAGACCTCATTACCCAGACTATAAGATTTCACGAGTGGTCGTGACAGTGGGATACGAATGCCATACAGGGTTCACTAATTACCGACAGTAGGTTCTCTGACAGATAGTTTTACAAAGAGAAAAGAAGTTATATGATGAAGTAAATATATCACTTAGGCAAATTATAGGATATATATATATAAATGAATAAACCATGAAATGTTAGAGAGGACCCTTGAGATTGGTCACAATTCCAGTTTTGGATCATGTCTCCTGCATGCATATGCTCAGATATGCCTATCTTGATATTTGATTCATTTTAGCATTCTTACATGTCTACTTGTTATTCAGTCTACTTCAAATACCAGTACATGTTTATATGTACTGAAGTCCCTATTATTGTGGTGCTTCATTTCTATCACTACAGGCTCAAGTACTCAGGACAACAAGCATTTCCAGTAGACCAGAGACTTCCAGTTTAGCAGTTGGTTATAAGCTCTGCCTCTACCTGGAGCTATAAGATATTTAGAGCCTATATTTTGCTTTTCATGTACATATGTCATAATGGGTATGTCGGGGCCCTATCCCTGCATGTTATCAGATTCTCAGATGCATACTCTTTAGAGGCTTCTTAGACTTAGTTTTGTTTCCGTTTTAAAGTAGCTCAGTGGGCCCTTTTGTTATCTATATTTTAGTATGTGTCTTGATATAGGTTCCACTGCTTATGATTCTACAGCTTTTGCATGAGTTTAGTACAGATAATTAGTAGGTGTTTGTATATATCCTTGATGCCCACCCCTTTCTAGTTGGGGGCGTGACATGTTTGCTCTTGAAATAAAATGAAAAATGAATAATCAAAATTAAAAGGAAAAGAAAGAGCACAAAATTAACCCACTTTTGCTAACATAGAGGGAAGGAAATTATTTTGATCACCTCAGCCAGTACATATCATTCTATCAAGTAAGAAATGATTATAAGTGAAGAAAAAACTTACCTGATTCTTCTGATTCAATCACAAAAGAATAAAGACAACCAATAGAATTATTATCCAATAACTATGAATATCTGGATAGAAAAGTTTTCAAGAATCAAAAAAACAAGGAAGAGTAATATCAAGAAATTAAAGAATTAAACTTTCACTTTTCAGACTTTTTCCAAGCTTTGTCTTTCTGAGTTTTTGTATTTCAATCTTGATAGAATGAATTTAGATACCAATCTTATTGATAACGTGTTATAAATAAAGAAAAAACTAAAATCAAGTGAAAAGAGAAAGAAAGAAGAAAACATATATATATATATAGGCAATCTGACATGGCACCTCTCTATTGCCAGAATTAATATTTATCTTTTTTGAAATTTTATCTTTGTTTACTATTTTTTATTTGTATTTTAAAAAAATTGAAAGCATTTAAATGAATTACCCAATTAATCATGTTCTTAAAACTTCCCTCACACTAATATACATTTAAGTAAATGGAAGATGAAAAGGCTAAAAACTTTTCATTTTCATTACTATTTATAGTTAGCTAGCCTATAAAATAAACATATTTGAGTATTTGTAACCAACGAAAATGAACTTCCCCTCCTTCTTCTTGTCTTCTTCTTTTTCTTGTGATGATGAAGAAGAATATACGGATATCAAATTTCTAGGTTTTGTGATTTCTTCAACAAAGAGAAAGAGAGAGTACATCATGATACTTCCGAAGATGTTAGTATAAAGAGATTTTTCATGTAACAAAAGTTTTTCTCAAAATAAAAGACTTTTTGAAAGAATGTTAATTTCTCCTACGTGGAGATATATCTTTGGAGGAAAAAAATAATTTGGTTGAGAAATTTATAGGAAGAGTGATTAGTGTTACAAGGGTTAAGAAGAATTATTTGGAGAAAGAATCTATCTATCTATGAAATTCATATCAAAACTAGGAGCATAATAAGTAGAAAATCTTTTTTTGTGATTTGAAAGGAGACGGAATTAGTATTGATATTATTTCTTTCAACATTATTATTATATATTTATGGAATTCATATAAAAATTAGGAGGAGAATAAGTAGAAAATTTTTTTTGTGATTTGAAAGGAGATGAAATTAGTGTTGATACTATTTCTTTCAAGTTTATTATTCTATTATATTAATTCTTCTCTTCTTTTATTTTGTTTTAATTTTTTTTAATGTGTATTTAGTTAAATTTTATTTTATATATACTAAAGTCTGAAATTATAATTACTTTTTGATTTTTTTTTGGCAGTTATTCTAATTTTAGAAGAAAACAAGTCAAATTTAATTTATTTCTGTCACACCCCAAACTCAAGGGGCGCAACAGGCTCCTAATGCCAAAACCCAGGCCCGAACCGATCCTGCTGAACCATTTGCCACTAGCGCATGGCAGCCACACGCAATCAAGAAATCAAACAAGTATATCTCGGCTTAAAACTAAGTCATCGGCCGGCAAGGCCCCTGCCAACTGACCTCTAAAAGAAACAGCTACTCCCAGGAGATCATATAAATAAATAGCCAACTAGCACAGAAGTCCTGATTGGGCCGTCGAGGCCACCATGAAATCTATACCAAAACTAAAAGCAGGTATATATCAATACAATACATCAAACAGCTCACAAGCTTCAGCAAACCAACCACATAGGCCAGTATGGCCATAACGTAGCTATACACCCCACACACTAGTCTGCAAGCCTCTAAGAGTAGTAAAGATTAGCGGGACAGGGCCCCAGCCTACCCATAAAGATATATGCAACAAAAGGTAACAAACCTCCCAACTCTAGCAGCTTCGGAGAAAACGGGCTAGCCAACCGGATAAAAGTCAATCCTGCTGCTGAGGAGGTCTACTCAGTCGTCTGTCAGGACCTACATGCAAGAATGCAGTGCCCCCAGGCAATGGGGTGTCAGTACAAAATAATGTACAGAGTATGAAAGGCAATAGTCTATGATGAGGTATCCTGATATACTGGAATAATCTGATAAATAAATCAAGGATAAGATAAGTGTACTGACCTGCTCCTAAATCTAAACTTATCAAACATAATAAAACAACAACCTAACCAAGCCCCCATAAGCTCAGCAGGTACAAACAACACACAAGACCACCTACTCAGGCCCCCATAAGCCCGGAAGGTGCCAATCAGCCTATATACCCCTACCAGTAGTCCCCTAGCCCCATAGGCAATCACATAGCCCTCTTAGGCATTAATATAGCCCCATAGGCAGCACATAGCTCTCTTAGGCATCAACGGAGCTTATAGACAACTCATAGCCCTTTTAGACAACAACATGGCCCTGTAGGAAGCAGATAGCCTTCTTAGGCGTCAATATAGCCTTGTAGGCAACTCATAGCCCTTCTAGGCACAATATAGTCCTATTAGACAACATCATAGCCCCCATAGGCAGTTCATAGCTCAACAGCTAACCATAATAGCCCTAAGGGCAACAACAAACAATTAACTAGGCTGAAGGCGAGCAATTTAGCTATAAAAAAAATATTTATGAATAATCTCCAAGTCGTTCTTAACTTAGGGTCTTTCTTAACAGATCGTGAATCCCTAAAATGAGCGGTTATAAACACCCAATCAGCCAACCATTCACAATTACATCTACAAGATTACCAACGTTAACTACATCTAAGGAAACATGTCGAACGAAGGGAATAACCTTAACATACCTTTCAAATGAACGCTCGAAAGACCGTAGTTCCTTCAGGTAAGTTGTTCCTTATGTCCTAAGCTTCGCAAACACTATATATACACAGCTGGTACGCACCTATAAATAGTTTATAATTAATCTTATATCGGCAGATTTGCCATATTGCCCTAATTTGTCGAAACGCCAGTAGAAATTCATAAAAATAATCATAAAAGAGTCCTGAGATGATTACCTTAGCTAACCAAGTTAAAACCTTGAAGAAACACCAATAATTACAAATTTATATCTTCAAAAACCAACTCCAAACGCAGCAAATAAAAGGGAAAAACAATTGTCACGTGTAGGGATTACGTTTCAAGGCACGGGGGCAATGTTTAATGGTAGAAATCGTCAAAACTAACCTTCATTATCCTAGGACTCCATAGAAACCCTCTCCTAAGCTTTCTCTCTAGTTTTGGAACTGAAATGAACTGTTTCCATGGCTAAAAACGTTAAATAGCCGACATACCATATTTCTTTACCCAACTCGGATTCTTCCCTGGCAGTCCCTAGTAAAACCCTCATAACTTTTTACTCGGATGTCCGTTTGATACGGGGTTTTATGCGTTGCAAACTAGATTCGTAGGCCTTCGATTTAATGGGTAATAGGCCTTCTAACTCTTTATATATTGGGAGAAAACATCCAATACATTTGACCCAAATTTCAAAGAAATCTTTAAAAAGGAACTTATGATAACTTTCGCCAACTTTTATTTTGCCACTTACTTAACTTCAAAACTTGAGATAAAACCCTTGAACACTTAGCTTAATTATGATAAGTTACCTCAAGATGAGTTAGAAAAACCTCTCATTACCTACCTGATGGCCAGCACCGATGGAGGTCCACCATTGAAAGTGGTTGGCCCTCCTTTATTAACTAAACCTTCCGAGTTTCCATTCCTAAGTGGGAATGATTCACAAACTTTGCAGGCAACCAGTAAAGATATTACTTTTTTAGATTTGTTACAATCACAAGATCGGAGGAGTCATTAGAGGCACTAACAAAATCAGTTTTAGTTACGTAGATGGCATCCCTCACATACAATGGACAACATCAGAAGTGGAACAAATGAATATTAAAGAAGACTTGCAGTATGCAGTTGTTGGAAAAACTACACACGGATAGCCTGAATGTATGATCTAAGAGAGGCGATTCTAAAACAATGCAATATCAAAAGCAAGTGCAAAATAGGATTGTTTCGGAATAGACATATCCTTATTAGACTATATTTAAAGGAGGATTACATCAATCTCATATTTAAAGGAGCTTTCTACATTACGTGTAAAGAAGGGTATTCATACATAATGTGAACCCTACTTTATGATGTAAATTTTAAGATTGATGAGGAAACCACAAAGACTATGGCATGGATCTCGTTTCCTAATCTCCTTCCAACCTTTTTTGGCAAAGATAGTTTTTTCTCCTAGACCAAGCAACCATCAATCAATCTAGGCCTAGTTGCGCTAAGGTTAGAATGTTGGTGGATCTAGCAGCTAATCTTCCTAAAGCAGTGGTCGTGAATGTACTTGATGAGGCGACTGGAGAGTTAAAAACCGATAAGATCACTATCAAGTATGACTACATTCCTAAGTATTGCTCAGAGTGTAAGTTACAAGGAAATGACAAAAATAATTGCAGAATCTTGCATCCTGATCTATGGAATTATAATTATTCAAACGAATTGGCAAAAGGACATGAAGTGGAGGAACCTTTTTACCCTAAGATCGAGAGACTTCAGAAGGGAAAAGCAAAAATACTCTCTAGTGGGAAAATATTGGAGTGGGAAGTGATTAGGAATAATAGGTACAATCATACAAGTGTGCAGAAGGAAAAACAACAATTGGAAATTACAAACAAATATGGCTCTTTAGCAGCAAATGAATCAGGCGAATCTTCAAACAACAATGACATTGCTACAAATGTGCAAGGGGTAATTCCAAACAGTGATAAGCAAAGTGTAGAAAAAAAAAGAAGAGATCAATAAGGAGGAGCAACAAGTAGACATCAATGATGAAAAGGTCAAGAATGATAACATCAAAACGCTAGAACATCAACCATAATTTGAAGGAAACATGATCGAAACAGAATCTCAAAGGCAATGCAGTGATATTGTAGTGTCAACAAAGGTCATCATGGAGGAAAAAAGAGAGGTTACAATGCAGAATCATCAATACAGTCAACAAGACAAGCAAGAACAACATCAACACCAATTATGTTCCGATAAAAAACAAGCACATGCAGATGGACAAAGCTCCTCATATAAACATCACAGTGGTTCCAATGAGAAGAATAGGGAGCAACAACATCTAGAAGATTTTCTACCATAATAGTAGGTAGTCACAGGGAAAAGTAAGGTACAAGGGAAAGTAAATCAAGACGATAAATATTTGGCAGTAATGGAGATTCCAACCATAATACAAATGACAAATTAGGAGCATGTGACAGTGAATGGGTCTTCACCTCACAGGGTCTTACAAGATATTGTGTCTCATTCTACAACTGAGGATACTCCGCAGAAACAAGCACAACAAAGTATATATGAAAACAAAGAAGACAAGAGTATGAATAGTGAAGGAGAAGACAGTTCAAGTGATAGAAAGAATCATAAAAAAAATTAACAAATCAAGTAGAAATGGGAAGAATTGTGGTAATACAGTAGGTTCTCAACCTACTAGAACATTGCCAAAAATAGGGTTGCAAAGGAACACATCTCAATGATGAAGACCTTCTTCTGGAATATTAGGTCTATCAAGACTCAAAAAACATTTCACAGAGTTCAAATGTTGAACAAAGCACATAAATTCATTTTTATTGCTTTAATGGAACCTTTTCAAAATGTTAGACACATCAATAAGTATAGGAGAAGACTAGGAATGCCTTTTGCCAAAGCTAATTGTAATGGCAAAATTCGGTTGTTTGTCAAGGAGGGATATCAAGTGGATATTATAGATTATTCTGCCCAACAACTTACTCTAAAGATTCATGATTTTAATCTGAACAAAGCATTTTATGCTACTACAGTCTATGTCAAATGTGATAGTATGCAGAGAGTAAATCTGTGGGAGGAGTTATATCAATTATACAACTCTTCTATTTACCATGGATAATTGGTGGAGATTTCAACGTGGTTCTGAATGAGGATGAGAAGATTGGTAGGGTTCCCGTGCAACCAACTGATACTGAAGACTTTGTAAATTGCATTGGATCTTGTGATCTTACAGAAGTAAGCTACAGAGGCAACCCATCTACTTGGTGGAATGGAGCTGCAGAAGATTGCATCTTTGAAATACTAGACAGAGTTCTTGTCACGACCCGGGAGCACCCCCAAGTCGTAACAAGGCGTACTCGACCGGAAGGGGTCTTATACAAACCACATAGTCATTCATTGCATTCAATAATGATAATAGTGCGGAATGAAAAACTTATTTACATCCACACATTCAAACTTCATTAAAACAACTTTAAAAACACACAGCGGAAGTCTAAGTCTCACATGGTCATCTTAGACACAATCACAAAACATAAGTAGGGACACAACCCTTTACAATCGAAACAATAACTAAAAGTGTCTATTACATGAACAAAAGAACTTAAAAGTCTTGTCCTCGAATCCATGAGGACGTACCAAGTCTTTGAGGAAAGCAATCCAACACTTCAAACTAGCTAGGAGGGATCACTTGCCAGAACCTACACTTGTAGTAAAAACATAAAGAATATGGGTTAGGACACAAAATGTACTAAGTATGATGACCATGCAAAACATGCTTTAAAAGGGACATTTTGGCTAGAAACCATGCATTATGCCACTTTTTGAAGTATCATGAACCGTTGCATAGAAGACATACAAGACAAGCATAAACATCAAGTAAGTCATAATATCACCTTTAAACAATATCAACATGAAAACCTTTACCTTGGACCTTCACCTCAAGCAACCCTTATGCTATACCTCGTGCAATGTATGGATGGCGTCCCATACCACCATCCATACTAAGGCACCACATTTAGGTCACTTAAAGTAACTTATCATTCCTTTCTTTCACCTTTGCACAATATTCATACATAAGAGGTATATCATTAATTAAGACATGACAAGGGAAAATAACTCATAATATAACCCAAGTATAGCATGCATCTCATATTAAGCATTTGAGAGCCAACATTCTTTAATAACCTTATTTAGGCCACAATTGTGTCACATACATTAGGATTTAGAGAAACTCACTATGACCCTCTCCAAGCCTACTCGTGCAATGTATAGGTTGCATCCCATACTACTACCTACACTTGGTAGAATCTATCAAGAAACAATAATGAAATCTCACATAATGGGAAGTAAGCATTTAACCGACATAGACCATGAGAGCTTGTCATGGAATCTGGTGTCATAAGTCCCCACACCGTAAAGAGGTGGTCTACTTGCCTAAGGAAGACCGGTACATATAGCTTAATGGATCCACTAGCTACCTATGCGGGCACATAGTTTATGGGATAAGGTAGACGATCATTGAAACGCATGCCTAACTATTGGGGGAGTTTCCATCTAACCAAATCCACTCGGTGCTTAGCCTACATTCCCATAGAATAGTTCGTTACCTTGACATTATCACATATGAGAGGTGTCATTGGCCTACCAACTCCAAATTACATTCATTAACACGTGAAAGGGTGCTTTAAGCCTACCGTTTCAAGGTTCATTTAGGAAAGCTCATTAACTCCTCTTGAAAGGGTGTCATGGGCCTACCGGTTTAAGTCTCATCATTAACCTTTATGGAAAGGTGCCATAGGCCTACCGATTCCAAGGTCCATTACTATCATTAATGGAAGGGTGCCATTAGCCTACCGATTCCAAGGTTCATTATTATCATGAGTGGAAGGGTGCTACTAGCCTACCGATTCGAGGATTCAACAACCAACAATATAATCATTTAAACAAGAAAAGGATGCACAAGATCTACCAATTCGAGATATGCAATACATTGGAGAATCCTTCATATTCTATCATCAACATTCATGAGTGACAAATTGAGAAAAAGCCTTTCCATAATAACACATTTACGTTCATAACATGATCACATTAGCTCCATTGAATGTCCATTCATAAAATATCATGTAACACTTAAATTTCTCATACTATGCTTTCAAGGCCATGGTCACAATGTACAAAATAAGTAAACACCTCCACCTTTCAAGTGGATCAAAATCAAGAACAATTCTACTAATAATATGACATTAAGTCAACGTACCATCCCCCAAAGCCATAATCACCATTACTCAATTCCCAACAATTCTATGACCACAAGGTGATTCACCCATAACTTGCCCATAAGGCCACAATCCTCAATTCATCCATATACCAACAATTCATTATAAATAGATATAAAAAACCATATAAATCAACAATACAATTCGATCTAAACACAATTTCATCAACATTAAATCATAGGCATTAAACCCACTTCATATGCAAATTCTAGGCTTTTAATGAAAACATGGGTTCTTGAAGAAGTTTCATATAAAATCATCTTAAAATCATAAATAGAACTTCAATTCACCAATATAATGACTTTGAAAACATTTTACCCATGAGCCCATACCTAGAATAGAAAATAGAAGTTTTCTTCTTTGAAGACTTTTGAAACCCTTTTTAATGGACTCCTTGAAGGAAAGATAATCAAGGATCAAGGGTCACCACACCTTTGTAAGATTCCCCAAGAAAATTGATGAAGAAACCACCTTCAATCCAAGCCCTAGCTCCAAGTTCTTGATCTTCTTAAATGGAGGATTGTAGAGAAAGAAATATTTGAGAGGAGGTGGGTTTCTTTTTAATTCTAATTGGAGTGACTTAAATGGAAGAATTTTGGTCTAAAAGGGTTTTATAATTGCTAGGAAAGGTAAAGAATAATAGGGACTCAACCTAGGAAAAGAATTAAGGACCCACAAAATTAAACTTAAAAGTTTTCACTAAACTCGTCTAAGCTCGTCCTTTTTTACAGTGCTTCACTATTTTGGGCATAACTTTTTACTCCGAGATCGGAAAAGGGAAAACTCGGTGGCGTTGGAAAGAGGACTCAGATACCTTTAATTAGAGAGGTAATAGTCCACATAATTCATTTTGAGCTAAAATATATCATCATTTGAAGTTGACCCTAAAAGTTGTAACTTTAAAAATTTGCCCTTTGCCTGTCTATTCCAGTGGGATCACTCAAAGGCTGGTCAAATGGGTAGTCCACTAGGTGACCATAGGGCATAAGGGCGACTCGCCAACCCCTTAGGCGATCTAGCAGCCATATCACTAAACAATCCTTCCAAGGACAAGGCTTCTTTCACCCTAACTCGCTAGCCTAGGCCCTTGCTTGCACCCTAGGATGCTACCTAGCTCCATTTATGTTCTAAAATAGCATAAACATCAACCTAAGCTCCCACTAACCCAAACGTCAAGGCTCAAGTTCATTCTATCATTTTTCGAGTCGTTACAGTTCTAGTAAATGAAGAGCTGCAAAATTGGTTTAGTCAATTGGAAGTTAAGCATCTTTCAAGAACTGGATCTGATCATGCTCATATGCTACTAACTTGTGAAATAAATATGGAAAATATCAACAAACCCTTTAGATTTCTGAACTTATGGATAGAACATGAATCTTTCAAGCAGGTGGTTGCTCAGAGTTGGTCAGGGTCTCACTCAGAAAATCCATTCTTTGCATTCAAGACAAAGTTGAAAAAGTTGAAAGTTGTCCTCAAATCTTGGATTAGAGAGGTATTTGGTGATAATTTTAAGCAATTAATTATTATAGAGTACATTGTCAAAATCAAGGAGAGTTTGTTTGAAGATGACCCATCTAATGTGAATAGAGAAATTATGGAAAAGGCACAAGCAGAGTTTAAGAAATATCTACACTATGAAGAGGAGTACTGGAAACAAAAAGCAGGATTAACTTGGTTTGAGAAAGGAGATATAAATACTAGATTCTTTCACAGTCTAGTGAAGGGAAGAATAAAAAGACTAATGTATCCAGAATGAGCAAGGTGGGCTTCTAGAAGATAAAAGACAAATATGTGATGAAGCTGTGAAGTATTATCAGAAGCAATTTACTCAAGAAAGGGATAGTATTGATTTTTCCCTAATGAGACACATTCCATGGACTCTAACAGACGAGGATAATGCAGCTCTTGGCATTAAGCCTACAAAGAAAGAGGTTTAAAATGTTATTTTTTAATCTTAGTGGGGACAGCGCAAGTGGCCCAGATGATTTTACATGCCTTTTTTACCAGCATTGCTGGGATATAGTTGGTGATGATGTATGGAAGCTGGTCTCGGCTTTTTTTTGAAGGACATACACTACCAAAATCTATTACTCATACTAACCTTATGTTGCTGCCTAAGAAGAATGACCCTCTTTCTTTCTCTGATCTAAGGCCTATAAGCTTGAGTAATTTCATCAATAAAGTTATTTCCAGGGTAGTGCATGACAGATTGGAGAAGGTTCTTCCAAGGTTGATCTCTGCCAATCAATCAGGCTTTATTAAAGAAAGGAACATTATTGAGAATATTTTGCTCACTCAGGAGATTGCATCAGATATCAGTAAAAAGGGAAAACCATCCAATATCATAATTAAGCTTGACATGGCAAATGCTTATGACAGGGTATTTTGGTTCTTTTTTATGAAAGTCCCAAGAAAAATGGGCTTTTCAGAGGTTTTTATTGATATCATTTGGAGGAATATAGCTAATAATTGGTACTCAGTATTGGTTAATGGGCAGGCGCAGGGTTTCTTTCACTCTACTAGTGGAGTAAAACAAGGAGACAAATGTCTCCTACTTTATTTATTCTTAGTGCTGAAGTTCTATCTAGGGCTTTGAACTCTCTATTTGATGATAGCCAATATGTAGGTTATGGTATGCCTAAATGGACTCCAAATCTTAGCCATCTTGCTTATGCAGATGACACGATTATTTTTGCAGCTGCACATGAAAAGTCTCTTCAAATAATAATGAAGGTGTTGGGCAAATAAGAATCTCAGTCAGGGCAATTAATCAACAAAGGGAAAAGTGTTTGGTACATGCATCAGAATGTTAGTGCACAACTAAAAGATTTAGTTGATAGATATACATGTATAATAAGAGGCCAATTTCCAATCACTTATTTAGGGTGTCTTAACACTCATGCTAAGAATAAAAAGAGTGACTACAATGATCTTATTAAAAAGGTGAAGAACAAGCTCCAAACATGGAAAGGAAAGATGTTATCTTTTGGTGGTAAGGCAACTTTAATTAATAGTGTATTGAAGAGTATTCCTATCTACACTCTCTCTGTAATTGTCCCTCCTAAATGTGTAATTACTGAATTGCACAAGATTTTTGCAATTTTTTTTGGAACAATAAGGAAACAGGAAGAAGTAAACATTGGACTGCTTGGCAGAATGTATGTCTACCTAGAGATGAAGGTGGACTAGGTTTCAGATCTTTAGTTGATGTCTCCAAAGCAATGTTCGCAAAGTTGTGGTGGAAATTAAGAACATGCAATTCAGTATGGGCAAATTTCATGTGGAATAAATATTGCAAAAAAAAATACCTATACTAGTGCAATGAAAAGGCGGATCTCAGGTGTGGAAGACGATGCTTGAAAATAGAGATATTTTAGAGAAGAACATGTGGTGGGAACCAAGAGGAGGCACCACAAACATTTGGTACGAAAACTGGACCAAATTGGGGACTTTATGTCATGAAGGAGATTGTATTATTCGACCAGAAATGGAATCTATAAATGAGCTAATGAATGAAGAGGGATGGGACCTAGACAGAATCCAACAAGTACTGCCAAATAGAATTGTTAATCATGTACAACAACAATTAAGCAATGTTATGCCTAGTACTTTGTCTGACAGACCCTGGTGGCTACTCAATAGAACTGGAAAGTTTAATGTTAATTCAGCTTGGGAATTTTTTTATTTTTTTTATGATCGATAAATTCGTCTGTGACCCGCCCTTTGGACCAATCATAGCCTTCTAAACTTGGTGGATAATGGGCCCGCCCCTCTACCCTTCTCCACTTAAATACCAGGCTTTGCTTTGCATGGTGTGAGGTTTGAACGTGCAACTTAAGCCACAAATCCTCCACCTTTTGCCACTTGAACTAGGCCTTGGGGGCATTCAGCTTGGGAATTATTAAGAGAGAAGCAAGAAGAAACTCCTCAATACAAGCATTTGGGTGAAATGGCTGCCATTTAAGTTTGGTTTTTTAACTTGGAGAATATGGGGTAATAAAATTCTAGTGGCTACTTACATTTCCAAGTGGGATAGCAATGTGAGCACAGATTGTTTATGTTGTATAGTTTCTGCTCCTGAAACCATACAACATCTCTTCTTAACATGTGATATAGCGAGAAGAGTATGGACCTATTTTACAAATGTTGTTGGACTTCATGGTCCTTGGATCCAAATAAAGCAATCAATACAGAAGTGGAGAGATGCTCCTGGCAATGTGAAGCTTAAGGCAATTTTGGATGCAGTCCCTATTTTAATTTTGTGGTTTCTTTGGAAAAGAAGAAAAACTATTCTACATGGGTGTCTTTATCCTTATGAAAAGGTTATTCATGAGATCAATAATACTATTCATAAATTCACAATTAGCAAATTCCCATTTTTTCAAAACTTACCAAGGACTTGGCCTGCTATTGTGAATGTACTAGAAAATTGGCTGCCTAGGTTTAGACACAAAATTGTGAGGTGGATGCATCCTCCTAGTGGATGGTATAAATGCAATACTGATTGTGCTTCTAAGGGTAATCCTGGCCCTAGTTCGGCTACATTTTATGTGAGAAATTGCTTTGGAGACATAGTGGTGGTGAAAGGGAGAAGAATACCAAATTCCACTAGCCTTGTAGCAGAAGTTGTAGCAATAAAGGAAGGCATTATGTTATGTATTGACAGAAATCTATTACCCCTTATAGTGGAAACAGATTCTAACACTATGGTTCAACTTTTAGAGGATACATAGGAGGTCCCTTGGAGTGTTGTTATGGAGGTTGAGGTTGTTAAAAGAATGAGGGGAGGTGTCCCTATTCATGTTAAACATGCTCTAAGGGAAGACAGTGCAAGTAAGGATAAAACTCGTGGAGATGTCATTGTTAAAACATGCAACCCTGTCCATAAATGTTTGACATCAACTCATTACTATCTTTGCAATTCAAAGTTTTTGGACACCAAATACAAAGAAAGAATAACTCAACAGCCAAACATCAGCATTGTGTTGTTGAAGGACATTATTAGAAAGGAGTTGGATATTAATGTTGGTAGGACAACAGTGAGAAGAGCTAGGACTAGAGTGTTACAAGACATCATGGGTGATCACATTGTGGAGTATGGTAAGATTTTTATTATAAAGATGAAATTTTAAGGAATAATTCAGGTAGTTCTTGTGTAGTGAAGGTTAGAGAAGAAAATGAAACTGGGCAGAAATTTTTTGAAGGATTTTATGTTTGCTTCAATGCTTTAAAGAAAGCGTTTTTTGGAGGTGCTAGGAGGTTGATTGGTTTTGATGGATGTTTTCTCAAAGGTGTGTGTAAAGGCCAGTTGTTAGTGGCAGTTTGTAGAGATGGAAACAACCAAATGCTGCCTATTGCTTGGGCAGTTGTTGAGGTTGAGAATCAGTTTACCTAGACATGGTTTCTTGAACTAGTGAAGAATGATCTTGACCATGGAGAAGGGCATCAACTATCCATCATTACTGATATGCAAAAGGTAATTATCTTACTGATCTTACTGTTTTATTGTTATTGAGTTTTGCATTTTAATTATTCTTTTTCTGTTATGTTGGTTTGTTAGGGACTAGAAATTGTTGTTGAAAATGTATTGCCACTGGTTGAACACAGAAAATGTGCAAGACATGTTCTTGCAAATTGGTGTAAAAACTGGAAAGGAGTTGAAAGAAGAAGAGTGTTTAGGAGGATTGCTAAATGCACATTTGAAGCTGAGATGAAGGATAATATACAGGAAATGAAGAAATTAGGACAAGAATGTTTGGATGATCTTTTATGGTACAACTACATGGTGCAAGAAGTATTTTCAAGACTATAGCAAATGTGATGTTGTGGACAACAATATAGCAGAAAGCTTTAATGCTTGGATACTGCCTGCAAGGTATAAAACAATAATCACAATGCTTGAGGAGATAAGGGTGAAGATGATGAAAAGAATTGGTGATTTGAGAGAGTTCTCAAACACTTGGATCACTGATATATCTCCTATGTCTTTGAAGATTTTGCAAGAAAATATTGAAAAGTTTATGCAATGTAACTTGACTTGAAATGGAGAAAGAGGTTTTGAGAGTAAACATCATGGATTTACACATACTGTGGACATTGTTAGTAGGAGTTGTAGTTGCAGATCCTGGCATCTCAGGGACGTTCCTTGTCCTCATGGTGTTGTTGCCTTTCATTACAAGGAGTTGGAACCAATCCATTATGTGGCTAGTTGTTATAGCAAGGAAACGTACCTCAGCAAATATGCCCATTTTTTTCAGCCAATGAATAACATGAAAATGTGGCAAACATCAAATAATCCAATTGTAAAGTCACCAAAGATCAAGAAGTTGCTTGGAAGACCAGGTAAGGTTAGAAGAAAGGAGGCAGATGAAAGCAGAAAAATTGGAAAGCTTAGCAAAAGAGGTGCTGCTATGACTTGTAGCAAATTCGGTACACAAGGACACAATAAAAGAGGATGTCTTACGAGAAACCAAGTTGGTCCAAGTCAATCAACTGAACCATCTTCTCAGGCACAGGTACTTTTATTTGTTACTTTCAAATGTAAGTTATATGTACATGTATTGATATATTAATATACAGGCTACAGGCCACCACAATATACAGGAGGCAGAGTAAGGGCTAGTAGTTCAACTCAACCACCTAGAGCCTCTTCACAGGCCACCACAAATAATGAAAGTGGTAGAGGAAGAGGCACATGAAGAGTTTCAAGTTCTATAGGTGTTCTAACTCAATCACATGGAACTGCTACAAACACAGAGGTAATATAGCTAATTATTATATCATTTTTAGACAACATAGATATGCTTTAATATTTTGGTTTCAAAGTACAGACTGTAAATGGTAGAGGGAGAGGTAGAGGTAAAGGTACTGGTACAGATAGAGGATCAGGAACAGGTAGAGGAAAAGGAATACCTCAAGAAAGAAATGTGAATGAAGGACTAAGTAGAGGAAGAGGAATGACTCAACATAGTCAAACTAGTTCTGAAGCAACCTGCAGTGAAAGAGGCCTAGAAAGAGGGAAGAGACCAGTAGAACATGAGGACACTAGTGGAGGACAAACAAGACCTTTTAAAAAGCCAAGAATGATAGGTGTTGGCATATACCAAGTTGAAGCTGGATTTACAACTCTCAATGTAAGTTTACAATTGTCAATGCAAGCCTAAATATCTTATATTTGAATGTGTATTTATCTGACGAAGCAGCACGGATTGCCAAGTAGAAGAGTCATCAATACTGGTACAAGAGTGACAAAAAGGGTTGATGTTGTTACTGATGATATTGGCTACACACCAGTACGTGGATTCAAATGGAAGGGGAAGACAACTATTACCAGTAGCAACTTAGAAAGAATGAGGGTTGAAAAGGTTATCCAAACTAGGTCTGCAGCTGCTACTACTGCTAATAGCCAAAGCCAAACAACTTCAAGTAGGAAGACTTATGTGCCATGGAAGTAGGGCATTTTGATGTTGTCTTGTTCATTTTGAAAAACAAAATTTAATTATGTATATTTTGGTGCTGTTTTTGGTTGAAATCAAACTCAATTTTGTGTGTAACCAAACAAAACTTGAATGATTGTGTTGAAATGAAGTCCTCTTTTTGATCAGTTTTGTTGTTGCCTTTTTATTTGTAGTTGAACATATTTTTGAAGTTTCTCAAATGGTTGCCACAATAATATAGACAAGAGAACCAAATACATTAACAACTTGTTCAAATCATAACTATTTCAACAACAAAGATCAACAATAACTTGAGCATTCAGCAACTTTCATCCTTCAAGTTACACACACCTACGACTAGCAAGATCAAGACAATTAGCTTAGCTTCTAGTTACACACACCTACGACTTCAAAAACTTGAAAGTCACTAAAGATGTCTATGGCAATTTTGGTTGCACACACCTACAACTTCCATCCTTCACATTCTTGGTTAGACTTAAAAATAGAAAACACACAATAATAATCAAGACAATTAGCTTTAAGTTACAACATTTGCTCTTCTTTTTCTCCTTCGTCACGACTTGGTTACTTTCAACACGACTTTCATAAGATGCCAATACTTCTTCCAACTCCTTAATTCTCTTTGCTAATCTCGGAATTACGTACTTGGATCGTATATCAACATCTTCATGATCCCTCTATCTAAAGAAGTTGTACGCATCCTCCTAAAATACGCAAAAAACAAATTAAAAAAAACATAAACAAAAGATCTCCATAAAAGAATTAGGAAACATACACGATAGCGTGGACAAGACCAAAATCTTCGAGCTGGATTATGCTCCGACCATGAAGTTTGCATTGATAGTAAGTCACCATGTTTGCATCACAATTTCACTCGCAACATCGAATCATTCTCATCATTACAAATACGATTCAACATTGCATTTGACATTTTCAATCAAAACCTAATCACAAAATTCAGAAGAAACTAAACCATAAAAAACTTTAAATTAACGTTTTATACTGGAAATTAAAAGATAAAATGAATTCCTACCATATTTTCTTGGGAAAGAAGATGAAGTCGTCAAACAGAGAGAACCAACGTTGATCTTGCTATGGAAAAAACCATGAAATCGAAAAATTAGGGCTACCAATGGCTATTTTTGGGTTTAAAATTGGGGAAGATGACATAAATTGAATAAATAATTAATAATAAAGAAAGAAAATGACATGTGGCACTTTTAAACTGGTCCATGGCAGTGAAAACACTGAATGACGCGCCTCATGTGCGTGGTAACAACCCAGACGAGGGAATGGGTCAAAATGGCCCATTTACAACGATATCAAATAGTTCTGTGGAATGATAGGACACTTTGAAAGTTAAGGTGTCTTTATGCAAATACGGGACAACTTTAATTGTGTCTTTATGTCTTTTCTCTTTCCTTAAATCACTTTTTTTCCTTTCTTTGTTTACTTTATTTATTTATTCCTAGAAATAAGTTATTATAACTAAACAAAAATTGCAAAATAAAATTTACAGAATTTGATTTGCCTTTTTTGTTTGTTTGATTTATATATATATATATAAAAGACAATCATATTTAATTCATTTCATCATCAATGATATAAATCTCTTTTACTTTTTTGTCTTAATTTTATAATTAATAATTTATATCATTTTCTTAAATCACTTCTTTTTATTATTATTAATTTATTTCATGAAATTAGTTATTATAACTTTATACGAATTTCCAAATTTTAAAAGACTGAAAAATTTACCTTAAATTTTATAAAATATAAAAAATGACAATATATAATTCCTACCATTATTAGTGCTATTAACTCTTTTTACTTCCTTCCCTTAATTTAATCATTAATGTTATTTATATTATTTCCTTAAATCACTTCTTTTCCTTTCTTTGTTTTTTTTTATTATTTTATTTATTCATAGAAATATGTTGTTATAACTTAATAAGAATTGCAAAATAAAATTTAATATATATTTATTTTTCAAGAAATTAGTTATTATAACTCTATAAGAATTGTGTATATATATATATATATATATATACAGAATTTGATTTGTCATTTTTCAGACCATTTCTTTTGCTATATATGTATATTTATATGTAATAAAATAATACCTCAAATAAAACATATGATGTCACCCTTCTAAGTCAATCATTGATATTTATTTATTTATGTCAATTATTTTGAATTTTCTATACATTTTTTTTATCAAAATCATTGCTTAAAGATGAAGTTACTCTTAAAAAAAATTATTCCCTGATATTTATTTTATTTTAATGACATTTCCCTAATTTTAAAAGACAAAACAATTTACCTTAAAATTTTATAAAATATCAAAAATTACCATATATAATTCCTACTATCATTAGTGCTATTAATTTCTTTTACTTTCTTCCCTTAATCTCATCATTAATGCTATTTATATTATTTCCTTAAATAACTTCTTTTCTTTTCTTTGTTTTTTTCTCTTATTTTATTTATTTATTGCTGAAAATATATTATTATAAATTTGTAATCGCAAAACAAAATTTAATATATATTTATAAAATCTAAAATGACCTTATTTAATTCCTATCATCATCAATGCTATTATATTCTTTTACTTGCTTCCCTTATACATATTATTTTCTTAAATCACTTCTTTTTATTTATTTTTTGTTTTTTCCCTTTTTATTATTTGTTCCTAGAAATAGGTTATTAAAACTTAATAAGAAATGAAAAAATATTTTTACAGAATTTGATTTGCCTCTATATTTTGAAATTTTTGAATAATATTTATATACTATTATATAATAATAATAATAACAATAATAATAATAATAATTAAGTAATGTGACACTCATCTTAGTCCATCATTTATACTTATTTGTTATAAATACAATACAATTTCGAAAATTAATCCTATAATTTTATATATATATATATATATATATATTTGACCTTTTTTTGAAAAAAAAAGCAGTTAAACACTTTTTGTATTCTCCAAACACGTTTAAAATTTAAAAAGAAGATTGAGATGGGTTTAGTTACACTTTTTGCAAAGAATATTTGGAATAATATTCATGCTTTAAGGTACTTAAGTACATACAATTTCAAAAAAGGCAAGTGGAATGGAAAATACAACATCAAGTTGGATAGCTGTATTTGGAATTTTCATTATCATATATATTAATTTTCAAATAAAATAAAAAATTATTCCAAAAACACATAATTTTTTAATAGAATGGGATAATGTATTTCATGTATGCATTATTCATCTTTATAAATTTATAAGTTTAGCTAAAAAAAAAAATTATAGCAATTTTATTTATTTTTACCATATAGAAGTGTGCATTGTAGCACTGTCATTTAGGTGCGCCAATGTTCTAATTATGATTATATACAATTAAGAGTCAAAATTAAGTTTAACAAAATTTATATGTGGATAATAAAGAGAATATTATCCAAATGTCAGAAATATAAAAAAGGTTATCGTGTTCAACTATATAATTTATCTCCTATTTTATTTTAAAAGTGAAAATTTTAAATTAACTACATGTCAAGAAATTGAAATTAACATTGTATCTTAATTTTTTATTTTTTTTCTAAAAAGCTAATTAGAAGAAGATTAATTTGATATTGGTCATGTGTAAGAATAATCGGACTATTTCATTGAACTCGTCACTTGAAATAATTAGTCTTAACCAAATTCAAAATGTATAACATGTTCTCAAAAAGAAGTCAGTATCTTTAAATAGAATCATAGTCCTGTATTTTTTTTTTACGGGGTAAAATAATCTAATTCAAAAAAATAATTATCTTTTTTTCTGATTATTTTATGATGTTTCAACTTATTTTGATGATTCATTTTATTTTTTAATATCACTTGTTAATATGTAAAAAAAAAAAGTTTCAGATTTAAGCAAAATAAATTTTCTCATTTGTTTCAATTTAATTTATTAAAGATCATTCTCAAATTTTATTAATATACCGCGCGAAGTGCGATTCAGTTTGCTAGTTAGTAATAAGATTAGTAATTCTTATGAGTATATTTTTATTGTTGTGTGAGATGCCTTTTTATAGGCAAAACATAAATTGGAGAGGTGATATTCGTACCGTCTCAAAGGTGGGCCCACACATGACATCCATCATATATATAACAAGAATAATCAAATATGAACGAGAATTATATTTTCCTATCATGAAAAGTAAAATAAAATAATTATGGTAATGCTTTAAGTATCCTTTAAGGTAAAATTAAAACTAAAATATGGTTAAAAATAGAGAATTTGATTGAAATTAGTTTTCTAAAAAAACAAAAAATTCATAAAATAGAGAATAAGGTTAGAGATACCTAAACGTAGGGGTGTCAAAAGAGTATGAAAAATCGACCGAACCTAATCATACCGAACCAATTTATATATTTTTTCAATAAAAATGTGAACTTTTATTTAAGTGTATAACCATCCCGAACAATTGGGATGGTCTTTTTAATTTATAAGAAAACCCAAAAAATTTTCGAACCAAACCGAATTACCTTACGTGTATGTAACTATGTTTTATACATTAACAATATGTTATATTTAATATATAAATATATTTTATAACATTTGTTCAAATATAAACATAACCGTCCTGGACCTTTGATGATTGAACGACTTTGAGTCTTTACTCTTTAATTAGCCTTTAATTAATTAGGTTAAAAATGAAAAAAAAATACTATAATAGATATTGCATCAAACAATATGACAAAATATATGCAAGCACTCATATTAAATGTTTAAGATCAAACAATACGACTACAACGTTTTACATTTTTGACTTCTTGGTGAAGAATTAAAGTATTTTTTTTCAAAAACACACTGGTGAAAAAAATATTTTAATAATAGTATATTTTGAGGTGATATTTTAAAGTAAAAAAAATCTAAAATTTATCAAACCGAACCGTACCGATATGGAAGAGAAAGCAATATGGTTGAGATAGTTTTTAAAAATCTAATTTTAGTTATACAATATAAAATACTTTTAAAAAGGCAGTATAATTTATTAAAGGGAAAAGAGCATGATATACCCCTTAACTTGCAATTTAGAGCTATGTAACACCCTCTAACTAGAAAGAAGTTAAAAAGTGGAAAGAGTCATTTTTGGAAAGAATATATAAAAATCTGGAAAATTTGTTTAAGTATGTTAAGTTGGATTTTTGGTCAACTTCAAACGACCATAACTCCTAGCTCAGGATGAGTTAAGTGTGTCTCCAGATATAGTAGGAAATATCTTGGAATAATCTTTTCAACGCCGCCAAATTGGCGCTATTCCGAGTTCGTATGAGTGAGATATGCCCATTGGAAGTTGGGTTGTTCCAACAATAAAAGACTAATCCGAATTTTGGAAGGGTATTTTAGTCATTTCCTTTCCCAATTATTTTAATTCATTTTTAGGAGTTTAATTGGGGTCTAAACTGAACTTGGTCAGTTTACGCTTTTCCAAAAAGAGTTTGGGTTATGAGATAAGAGAAAAGAAGAGGAGAAAAAAGGAGAAGAAGCAAGATTTGTCAAGATCGTTTTAAGTTTGATCGTGGATTTCGTCAAGGGGTGATCCCTACGAGGTATGTGAGTCTTTCATAGCGTTGGGTTCGTTCACCCTTGCGCCAATCACGTTTATTTCAGCGAAGTTCGTTCTAGAAAGTTGAAAGTTGACAAATCTTGAATGGTGTTCTTGAATTTGTTTTTCGTTCTTGAATTGGGCTGAATTGAGAAGTTTCTGAGATCTTTACGTCGAGTTTTAGAGTTGTTTTGAGTTAGGTTCATGGGTACATATGTTGGGTATCTGAATTTAAAGAAAGGTTGAGAAGAATAGTCGAGTTTAGGTGAATTGGGATTGGAAAACGAAGAAGGAAAAAGTCGGGCAAATTTGGTGCCCTTGTCCGCGTCACAGACTTGTCCCAAAATTTCGCAAAAAAGTCTCTTCGCATCGCGGAGCGGTCACGGACCGTTCTGCGTTAAAAATTATTTTCGTGACCAAAATTTAAATACACCTCTGCGTCGCGGACTAATTCCAAGCTGTGATTTCTTGATCATTTCTCATGTTTAGCTATCTAAAATCATTCGTAAACATCATGAGATCTTTCCTATCACAAATCACAATCCTTGAATCCATAATTCAAGTCAAGAGAAGTTATGAGTCAAGTCAAGAGAAGTCAAGAGTCAAGTCAAGAGAAGTTAAGAGTCAAGTCAAGAGAAGTCAAGAGTCAAGTTAAGAGAAGTTCATAAAGTTTTCCAAAAGTCTTTTACAAATGTTTTAACTTTATTTAAGACTTGAGTTTTGAGTTGAGTAAAGAGTAAAGTTTGAAGTGCATTTCTTCAAAAGAGTATATCGGGACTATGTATTCCCAAAGAGTAAATGTTTTAACATTTAAACAAGAAAGGAAACTGAGATTTCCAAAAGAGCCTTTGAGCTAGTTTTCAGTAAATAGTAAGAATAAAGTTCATTCTTCAAAGATTATTCGGGAACTAAGTATTCCTAAGAATTAAAATGTTTTCACATTTGAGCAAGAAAGGAAACTGAGATTTCCAAGAGAGATTTTAAGCTAAGTTGAGACTTGAGTTGCCACTTTGGCAGTGAATGTTATTATAATACATTCTAAGTTATATTTTGAGAAATTCAGTTTACTTGTTTTAAAGTATTTATCTTGGGTAAAGTCTTTCGCTGAGTAAGTAAGTCAGGTCAAGGGTTCGCTTGGGGCTAGCAATGGTTCTCAAGTGTCGGCCACTCCCAGGGTGTAGGCTCGGGGTGTGACAAACTTGGTATCAGAGCACAGAGTTCAAGAGTCCTAGGGAGTCTATGAAGTCGTGTTTGTAGAGTCCTGGTTATCTGTGCGAAGCGCGCCACATCTATAATTAGGAGGCTGCAACATTTAGGAACTATCTCACTTCTTTCATACTGATTTTGTGCGATAGAGTTCATCTCTATAAAAGTTTCTTTCTAACTCAAACTTGCGCATAATCGATTGTGAGTTGGACTATTTTGAGAGTGCTTTCATGGGGCATTTCTTTCCCCGTGAGCTAAGAGAAGCAAAGAGATGGTTGCCGACATGAGGAGCAGGATGAGTTTATTCGTTGTTGGCTTGCCTCATCTATCAGATAAGGAAAGTAAGGCATCCATGCTAATAGGTGACATGGGCATAGCAAGGCTGATGAACCATGTGCAACAAGTTGAGGAGGACAAGCCGAGGGATAGTGAAGAGTTTAAGAATAAGAGAGTTAGGACATCAGGGAATGAATCGGGCAGCAAAAGAGTAATGCGAACTGGTTTTCTTTCCAACATAAGTAAAATGGACCTGCTCCATCATCTATTGGTGCACATGCACCAAGAAACAAATATGAGTACAATAGTTAGAATTCCAGAATCTCAGAGCTAGACCTGTGCAGTCTCAAGGTAGTATGGCACAAGAGAGTACTAAGATTCTTGCATGTGTTAAGTGTGGTAAGAACCACTCAGGGATGTGTCGTGATAGCTCTACTGGATGTTTCAAGTGTGGCCAGAATGGTCATTTCATGCGAGAATGTCCAAAGAACTAGCAAGGTAATGGTAATGGGGGCGATAGAGCCCAATCTTCTTCAGTTGCTCCACCAGACAGGGTTGCACCTAGAGGAGCTACTTTCGGTACTGGCGGAGGAGCAAACCGCCTTTATGCGATCACTAGTCGCCAAGAGCAAGAGGATTCGCCAGATGTTGTCACTAGTATGATCCAAGTTTTTAACTTTAATGGTTATGCTTTGCTAGATCGAGGAGCAAGTTTATCCTTTGTAATTTCGTATGTTGCGATGAATTTTAATGTTCTTCCTGAGCAACTTAGTGAGCCCTTCAGTGTTTCTACACCTGTTGGTGAGTCTATTCTAGCAAAGAGAGTTTATCGTGATTGTACAATTTCCATCAATCACAAGAGTACCATGGCTGACTTAGTTGAGTTAGACATGATATATTTTGACGTTATTCTTGGTATGGACTGGCTTCATGCTTGTTATGCCTCAATTGATTGTAGAACTCGAGTCGTCAAGTTCCAGTTTCCAAATGAGCCAGTATTAGAGTGGAAAAGCACTTCAGCAGTGCCTAAGGGTCGTTTTATTTCGTACCGTAAGGCAAGAAAGTTAGTTTTCAAGGGGTGTGTCTATCACTTAGTTCGAGTTAATGAGTCTAGTGTTGAGATACCTCCTATCTAGTTAGTTCCAGTAGTAAAAGGTTTCCAGAAGTCTTTCCTGATGATCTTCCCAGAGTCCTTCCTGAGAAAGAAATAGACTTCGATATAGATATTCTTCTAGATACTCATTTGATATTTATTCCGCCATATAGAATGGCTCCAACAGAGTTAAAAGAGTTGAAAGAGCAGTTGAAAGATCTCTCTGATAAGGGCTTTATTCGACCAAGTGTCTCACCTTGGGGTGTTTCGGTCTTGTTTGTGAGAAAGAAAGATGTTTCCCTTAGGATGTGTATAGATTGCAGCCAGTTGAACAAGGTTACCATCAAGAATAAGTATCATCTTCCGAGAATTGATGATATTTTCGATTAGCTTCAGGGTGCTATTGTTTCTCTAAGATAGACTTCAGATCTGGCTACCATCAGTTAAGAGTAAGGGAATGTGATATTCCAAAGACAGCCTTCAGGACCCATTAAGGTCACTATGAGTTTCTAGTCATGTCGTTTGGTTTAACCAATGCACCTGCAACGTTCATGGACCTTATGAATAGAGTATTCAAGCCTTATTTAGATATGTTTGTTATCGTCTTCATTAATGACACACTAATCTATTTGAGGAATGAAGAAGATCATGCTAGTCATCTCAGAATAGTTCTTCAAACTTTAAAGGATAGAGAGTTATATGTCAAGTTCTCTAAGTGTGAGTTTTGGCTTAAGTCTATCGCATTCGTAGGCCACATCGTGTCTGGAGAGGGAATTAAAATTGATACTCAAAAAATAGAGGCAGTGCAGAATTGGCCTAGACCCACATCTCCAACTGATATTAGGAGTTTCTTGGGTTTGACTAGCTATTATAGAAGGTTCGTATAGGGGTTATCATCTATTTCATCCCCTTTTGACCAAGTTAACTCATAAAACAATGAAGTTTCAATGGTCTGAAGCTTGTGAGAAAAACTTTCAGGAATTGAAGAAGAAGTTGGCTACTGCCCCAGTGTTGACCTTACCAAAACTTTCCTTAATTTGTTTCCTTTTTTATTTAGGATTTGTTTTCTATAAATAGGACATGTAAACCTCGTTTTTAGGGGTTAGACACTATTATTCTATTTTTGCTTTGTAACTTTGGAGATTAATTTGCAACCCTAGCAATTATTGATTTCCCAAGTTCGTTTTGAAGATTTTGGCTTTGCAGTTCAAGTTAATTTTTTGGGTTTATTATTCTCTTTACGTAAGTTCATAATTTCTCCATCTACAATTATGAATTGTGTTCTTGCTAATATGAGTAACTAAATCCACAACTAGGGTTGTGGGAACCGTGATCGATTAACAAAGTATGAATAGTAAATAAGCAATTATTGACTAGTATTTTGCATGCATTGATAATTCTTTCGTTTAGAAGTCTTTTTAACGGTGGCCAACGTTAGAACTCGCCTTGTTACTACTTGCCAGACCAAGGAGGTAATTAACAAGAAAAGAATTATCAACATAGATTTAGTGTGATACTATCTAATAGGCTAGTGTCGATTGGTGCGAAGTAATAACTAAGCCAAACATCGATTATGATGTCTAATATGAGGTAAAGGTAAGGGGGTTAGTAAATTATACACACGTAGCCGGACCAAGGATTTAGAGATACCTAACTTATCACTTTGCATGTAATACACTAGAAAAGGATTGCTATTACTAGGATTACTGCGTTATGAGATTATGGGGAACACGTATACCCTAGTTATTTCTCTTATCTTGATAACAACCAAAGTTGAGTTTAATTATTGATTACAATATTACTTATTACTATTTGTTTTACACAAGCACAAACCCCCCTTTTTATTACTTGTTTCTGGAAATAATTTGACTAATCGAATATAATTGTCGGTTAAAAGTAAAGTCTAAACCATTTTCCTCGTGGGATCGATCCCAACCTACAAGTTGGGTTCTTTACTTGATAACGATCGCTTATGCTTCTGAAAGGAGGTGTAATTTGAGCGTATCAAATTTTGGCGCCGCTGCCGGGGAAACTGGCTTTTAGATTTAATTTTAACTACAATATTGAACGTTAGTCAAATATTTCCTAATTTTATTTTTTTTCTTTGTTTTTGTCTCTCTCAGGTTCAGACTCTAGTGTATGCCAAGTACACGGAGCCAAGGCGAACCACTTACTCCGTACGATCCAGAGTTGAACAGAACTTTGCGAAGAATGAACAATCAAGGACTTCCAGTTCATCCTATCGGAGGAAATCTAGATGAAGCAGTTGAGTTACAGCAGCCAAGAGTAGTTGGTGGGGAAAACCGGGGTCTAGCTGAAAATCAATTGGGAGATGCAATGAGAGTGCATGGTCCACCAGGCCCACAACACCATGACAACTATCGGGGCAACGTCGACATAGCAGATTCCGATGGACCCATCGTCCTACCTCCTCTACCTCCAGGGCACACATTTGTGGTGACTAGTAGTTTGATGCAGATGCTTACAGCAAGAGGCTTATTTTCAGGATCGCCATCGGAGGATCCACATGCTCACTTAGCCAAGCTCAGGGTGGTTTGCAAAAGTTGTGTAGGCAGACCAGACTTGGATATGAACGTCATTGGGTTACGAGTGTTCCCTCTGTCACTGACAGGCGATGCTGCAGTATGGTTCACTGAGCTTCCTTATAACTCAATTTTCACATGGGACCAACTAGCAGAGGTATTTAAAGCAAAGTACTATCCAGTATCTAAGAAGCTCAATCACAAAGATCGGGTCAACAATTTTGTGGCATTACCTGGAGAGTCTGTGAGTAGCTCGTGGGACAGATTCACTGCTTTCGTAAGAAGTGTCCCAAATCACCGTATTGATGATGAGTCACTGAAGGAATATTTCTATCGAGGACAGGATGATAACAATAAAGCAGTACTTGACACTATTGCTGGAGGTTCATATGGTGATTGTACATACGCACAGATTGCTGAAAAATTGGAGAGGATCTCTCGCAACAATAAAGCGTGGAGCACTAGAAGGTCAGATACTGGGAGAAACACATTTGCTGTTCATAATGCTACTGTTAACTCTGCAGATGATATTCGTGAGGAGATGGCTCAGATGAGGACAGAGTTGGGGTTGGTATTGAAGCATGTGAGTGGAGGAGCAGAAAAGGTAAATGCTGTAAATTACTTAACTAGAACTCCACCACCAGTTGAGGAGTGTTACTATGAAGAGGACACTTATGCGGTGAATGATCAGACGGGGGGTTTCCGACCAAACGCCCAAGGATCCAACACGAAAAATTGGCGCCAAGGTCAAGGGAACCAAGGTCGGAACTATGGAAATTACAACCGAGAGGGTCACTATGTCCGAGATGGGAACTTCAATCGCGACAACAACTACAACAGGAACAACTATGGCAACAGAAACGATCGGGTTGGACCCTATGTTCCCCCTCAAAATCGGGAATCTGGTGCTAGGGAAGTTGGAGGTAATATGACGCGTATTGAAGATATGCTGCAGAAGATGATGAGAAGGTTTGATGCTACTGATGAGAATGTGAAGGAGATGAGAAACGACTTATCTGGTATTGGTCAAAAGGTTGATGCCCATGCAGTGTCAATAAAGCATCTAGAGCAGCAGATGACGCAGTTGTCTACTACAGTGAACCCGCGTCAACCTGGCACTCTTCCTAGCAACACCATTCAGAATCCAAAGAATGATGGGCATTGTATGGCAATTACCACTCGAGGAGGTAAGCAAACCATAGATCCACCTATGCCGTCTGTGGTAGAAGTCGAGAATAGAAAAGAAGATGATGTGGTGAAAGATAGAGAGGAGTCAGAGGTTGTGACAGAACAAGAAGTGGAGGTACCTCAGAAAGTGGTTCCCATACCTAGACCTCCACCACCTTTTCCTCAAAGGTTAGTGAAGAAGACTGAAGATGGGAAATATCGCAGATTTATCACTATGTTGAAGCAGCTTTCTATCAATGTCCCTTTGATAGAAGCCTTGGAGCAAATGCCTGGATATGCAAAATTCATGAAAGATATGGTGACAAAGAAAAGGTCTGTGAGTTTTGAAGACGATGACAGATTGCAGCATTGTAGTGCTATTGCTACAAGATCTCCGGTGCAGAAGAAGGAAGACCCTGGTGCTTTCACGATTCCATGTACTATAGGGTTATTACACTTTGCTAAGGCATTGTGTGATCTTGGTGCTAGCATCAACCTCATGCCTTTATCTATTTACAAGAAGTTGGGTCTAGGGGATCCAAAGCCCACTGCAATGCGGTTACTGATGGCTGATCGGACTGTGAAGAGGCCCATAGGTGTGCTCCATGATGTGCTAGTGAAAGTAGAGTCTTTCATCTTTTCGGCGGATTTTGTGATCCTTGATTGTGAGGTTGATTTTGAGGTTCCCATCATCCTTGGGAGACCATTTCTTGCCACAGGACGTGCGTTAGTTGATATAGAAAAGGGACATATGAAGTTTAGACTGAACAATGAAGAAGCAACTTTCAATATCTATAGATCCATGAAGCAGAATGGTGAGCTACAAACAGTATCTGCTATAACTTACAGAGTGGAGAGTGGGTCAGAAGTGCAAATTGAAGAGCGATTAGGTGTTGAGGCACTAGTAGCAGTCATGATGAATTTTGGTAGTGATGGTATTGAAGAATATGTTGAGTTGGTAGCCGCACTTGATAAGTGTGAATACCGGTCCAAACCAAAGAAGTATGAGCTAGACATGAAGAATCGTGAGTCCCCACCCACAAGACCATCTATTGTGGAGGCACCGAAATTGGAGCTTAAAGCTCTACCACCACACTTGAGGTATGTATATTTAGGCGAAGAGAATACTTTGCCGGTCATCATTGCAGCAGATTTGAATGCAAGACAAGTAGAGTGTTTGGTGATTGTATTAAAGAAGTTCAAGCGAGCGATTGGGTGGACTATTGCAGATATTATTGGGATCCCCCCCGGTATCTGTTCTCACAAAATCCAACTCATACCAGATCATAAGCCCTGTGTTGAGCACCAGAGAAGATTAAATCCACATATGCAAGAGGTAGTCAAAAAGGAGATCATCAAATTGTTGGATGCGGGAGTTATTTATCCCATCTCAGATAGTAATTGGGTGTGTCCTGTGCAATGTGTACCTAAAAAAGGTGGTATGACTGTGGTTCCAAATGAAAGAAATAAGTTTGTTCCAATGAGGCCTATCACTGGATGGAGGGTTTGCATGGATTACCGGAAGTTGAATGCGTGGACCAAGAAAGACCACTTCCCTATGTCATTCATGGATCAGATGTTAGATAGACTTGCAGGCAAGAGTTGGTATTGTTTTCTTGATGGGTATTCGGGCTACAATCAACTTTCTATAGCTCCAGAAGACCAAGAGAAGACCACTTTCACTTGCCCATATGGGACTTTTGCGTTCAAACGAATGCCCTTCGGATTGTGCAATGCTCCAGCGACCTTCCAGAGATGTATGATGTCGATATTTTCTGATATGGTGGAGGACACTATTGAGGTGTTCATGGATGATTTTTCAGTGGTAGGTGATTCGTTTGATCACTGTCTAAAACATCTGGCCGAGGTGCTCAAAAGATGTGAAGACTGCAACTTGGTGCTGAATTGGGAGAAATGTCATTTCATGGTAAAAGAAGGTATAGTGTTGGGTCATCGAATTTCAGAGAAAGGTATTGAGGTTGATAGAGCTAAAGTCGAGGTAATAGAAAAGCTTCCACCACCTATCTCTGTAAAAGGTGTTAGAAGTTTTCTTGGGCATGCAGGTTTTTATAGGAGATTCATCAAAGATTTCTCAAAAATTGCACATCCCTTGTGCAAACTGCTCGAGAAGGAGAATAAGTTCTGCTTTGATGATGCTTGTCTTAGAGCATTTGGAGAGTTGAAGGAAAAGTTGGTTACAGCACCTATCATTATTTCACCAGATTGGGAACAACCGTTTGAGGTAATGTGTGATGCGAGTGGAGTGGCGCTTGGTGTAGTATTGGGTCAAAGGCGTGAGAAAATTCTTCACCCTATTTACTATGCTAGCAAAGCTCTGAATGTGGCCCAGAAGAATTATACAGTGACCGAACAAGAACTTCTTGCGGTGATTTTTGCATTCGAAAAATTTCGTTCCTACTTGCTTGGTACTAAGGTCATCGTGCATACTGACCATTCTGCATTGAGGTATTTGATGGCGAAAAAGGATGCAAAACCACGATTGATTAGATGGGTATTGTTGCTGCAAGAGTTTGATTTTGTGGTAAAAGATAGAAAGGGAACCCAAAATCAAGTTGCCGACCACTTGTCCAGATTAGAGGAAGAGGCCATGCTAAAGCTTGGAGATAGGGCTGAAATTAATGATGCGTTTTCAGATGAACAGGTATTGGCTGCTTCTAACGATTTGATTCCTTGGTTCGCAGACTTTGCTAATTATTTGGCAAGTGACATTGTGCCACCCGATTTGTCTTTTCACCAAAGAAAGAAATTTATGCATGATGTGAAGAAATTCTTTTGGGATGAACCTTATTTGTATCGTAGTTTTGCTGATGGGATTATTCGTCGTTGTGTGCCTGAGGTTGAAATGTTGAGTGTACTTGAAGCATGTCATTCATCACCCGTTGGTGGGCATTATAGTGGTATTCGGACTGCACATAAGATTTTGCAGTGTGGGTACTACTGGCCTACCATCCACCAAGACGCTCATGATTTCGCCAAGTCTTGTGATCGGTGCCAAAGAGATGGAGGAATTTCAAAGAGACAAGAGCTCCCTATGAATCCCATATTGGTGATCGAATTGTTTGATGTATGGGGCATTGATTTCATGGGCCCATTTGTTAGTTCATATGGGATGAAATATATTCTGGTCGCGGTTGATTATGTATCGAAGTGGGTGGAAGCAGTAGCACTCCCCAACAACGAAGGTAAAAGTGTCACCGCATTCCTAAAAAAGAATATCTTCTCCAGATTTGGTATACCAAGGGCTGTTATTAGCAATGGAGGCTCTCACTTTTGTAACAAGTTGTTCAAAACACTACTTGAGAAATATGGTGTCCGTCACAATGTAGCCACTCCTTATCATCCACAGACTAGCGGTCAAGTTGAGGTGTCCAACAGAGAAATAAAACAGATATTGGCAAAGACTGTGAACGCCAATCGAACTGATTGGTCAAGGAAGTTTGATGATGCTCTATGGGCATATCGCACTGCATACAAGACCCCCATAGGTATGTCGCCTTACCAACTTGTATATGGGAAGTCTTGTCATTTACCAGTAGAGTTAGAGCACAAAGCTACGTGGGCAATGAAGAAGTTAAATTTGGATTAGGTCACTGCATCTAATCAAAGGATGAACGACTTGAACGTGCTTGATGAGTTCCGCCTAAAAGCTTATGAAAGTTCAGCCTTATACAAAGAGAAGATGAAGAGGTATCATGATCAAAGAATTGAAAAGCAAGAATTTGTGGTTGGCGATCGTGTGCTGCTATTCAACTCTAGGTTGCGCTTGTTTCCAGGCAAACTCAAGTCCAAGTGGACTGGGCCATTTTTGCTCACAAAAGTGCTCTCGCATGGAGCGGTTGAGCTTGAAAATAAGGATGGAACAAGGTTTCTGGTGAACGGGCAAAGGATAAAGATCTATCTGGGAAATGCTGAAACTGTGCAAGAAGTGATTGAGGTCTGCAATCTTGATGAAGTTTGAATAATCAAGATACTTGCGTCGTGCCGCAACGTTAAATCAAGCGCTGCTTGGGAGGCAACACAAGATGTAAAATCTAGCCAATAATAGGGGTCTGTTTTACATTATGTAGTTTAGGTTTCTTTGATTACTTGCGTTTTTTGTATCAATGTAGGTAGGGGTTTCAGTATTTTAGTTCTTAGTGTTGGCTAGAAGTAATATAGGGTCCGTGTCTAAAAAGTGTCCAGAAAATGTAAAAAAATAGCCTATTGGTTGCTTCATGTGCAGGTACACCATGCAAGAAATCTGTAGAAAATGGTCTGGTGCAGAGGTCTACGGACCCCATCGACGGTCCGTCGATCTATCCACGGACCGTCAATGGTATCCGTAGATCCCAGGTAAGTCCCTAACACTGTCTTAGTGTAATTGTGATCTACGGACCGTAGATAGACTCACGGACCGTAGACGGGGTCTCGTGAGTCCACACCTTACAGTTAACTGACCCGACCCGGACCACCATTACTTAAAACCCCCATTGTTTCAAATCATTTCCCTTCCCTCCATTACTCCCACAACCGTTTCTCCCACTCTTTAAACTCCCCAAATCACTCCATAATCACCACATAATATCCTCCCTTCCATATATTCCCAACACCTTTTCCATACCATAATTAACCCACTCCATAATCTGATAAAAAGGGTACGATGTTTGGTCAGTGACGAAAAGGTGACTCCTTGGTCTTGCTAAATCATAGTACCATCACGCAATCACCCCACTCCTTGTTGCTTGTAAGGTAATAGACTTTCTCTTCACTTTGAATTTCAATTCATAGATTGAATATAGAGGGTCGGGAGTAGGTCTTGACCTTGGGTAATTGTTAGATGAAATTGCATGATAAACTTGAATAGTACAATGCCCTTGGAATGATAGATAGTGATTGTTAGTTTTAATTGTGATGTGAGTTTATGTGATCGTAAATACTACGTGCTAGTTTCAACTTAGGGTTCCACATCTAGTCTAAAGTGTTGGGTATAATAATCGGTAGGAATCTTAAGAATGACGAACTAGCATATTTCAATTGTGTATATGCATGATTAGGTTATGTTAATATTGAAACCAAAAGCGAAAAATGTATGATACCTGGCACTGTTTGCTTCCACGATACCCCGTCTACGGACCGTAGATCCATCTACGAACCGTAGATGGGGTTCGTCATTTGATACACCTATAAATTTTCACCAAGTGTAAAACCACAGATATGGACTACGGTCCGTAGATCTATCTACGGACCTTTCTGTACTTCCGTGGTTTTCATCTGCGACCTATATTTCAGGCACCCTGATCCACGAAAGAGATCCACGGACCGTAGATCAGTCTACGGACCGTAGGTCTCCTCCGTGGATGACTTCTGTAGCATCTGTCAAAAAAAAGTTTTGGACATAGTCTGGGTTCTTACCAACTCTATATGAGTTCTTTTGTTGCATATGGTTAGTTTTGGCACTAATGACATTCCTGCAGGTACGATGGCACCCAATAAGATGGTCACCTACTCGAAACGGGGCAAGTCCAAATCGGTTGCCCCTAGCTTCCGGTTGATTGATGAGGACACCGAGAACGACTCTGACCCCGCATATGTGCCTCTCAACCCTAGGGCCTCTCGCGCAGCACCCAGGAGCACCCCCCGGAAGGTGATCCCCGACGTAGTCACTGTCTCCCAGTCTGATGAGGAGCACACACTGATCGGGTCACCAACTGGGGCTGCTTCCAGTTCGGAGGGTCCTATGTCCGGCTCCGAGTCTACTCATGCCTCAGGCTCCCAATCATCACAATCAGAGTCTGTCCATGCTACAGGGTCCAACGCCAAATCGTCCACAGGGTCTGGAGAAAATGACCAAGCAGCCTCGTCTGATGAGGCAACTAGTTCAGAGGCCATTCCTGCACCTAGGAATGATGAACCTGCTCCGGTAGCAGGGGAGTTGAATAGGTGGTGTGTCGAGGGTCAATGGCAAATCTATAGGGATGCAAAGATGGTGAATGACAAACAGAAAATGGCCCGATTAATACAAGAGGAGCGCAGAGTCCTCACGGGGAGCTTGCATACTGTGCCAGATATTCACCGGCTTTTCAAACTTCACAAGTGTGACTGGATGGCTCGAGACCCAGGGACGTATAGCGAGGAGATTGTCCGGGAGTTCTATGCTTCCTATGCTGCCACTCTCCGCGGGTCCATTTCCAAGCGGTCAAAGCCACTAGCGCAGGCCCCGCTCACTTCCACCTTGGTTCGAGGGTGTCCGGTGGATATATCACCCGCCACCATTAGCCGGTTTCTCTATGGTCCTACCACGGGCCACTCTTGGTCTCCTAACACATCGGAATTTGATTACCGCTGGGACATCGTGCGGAGTGGCACTTTCCAGAGGAATACTGAGCAGCGAGAGGCTGTGATACTATGGCTGGCCAGGTACATTGCTGCAAATGGCAAGCGTGCAGAATGGGTCGCTGCTCCACGGTTGGGCATCCGGAAGGCCACATTGAACTTCGTAGCAAAATTCTTCTGGCTATTGGTACGCAACAGAGTGGCACCCACAAAAGCTGACAATCAGGTCACTTGGGACAGAGCGGTGATGGTTGCTACATTGGTGGCGGGAGTAGAGATCGACTTTGCCCAAATGCTGCTGGCAGAGATCCACGAGAGAGCTTTCAGGACCTCCACTACTTACCCTTTCCCCTGTCTAATATTTCACTTGTGCAGGGACTCTGGAGTACCGATCTGGCATTGTGACAGGCTAGTCCACCCTACAGGGGCATTGGACATTGTCCTTATTCGGGATGACGCAAATGTGGCAGCACCTCGCAGAGAGCCCCAGATTGAGGTACCCCCCTTGAGCTCCGATCTTGCAGACACTGTGGGGCAGGCACAGGGCGGTGACCCCATTATCCCAGACCACACTGACACTGTCCCAGGCTCCTCTTCTCAGACAGCTAGTGTTGCCCCTAGTTCTTCCCGGTCTACACCACCGCTAGGAGCGACGGTTGTCCCGATGGCCAAAGTACAAAAGTTAGAGGCGCAGATGGCCACACTGCTGCATCACATCCAGCCTTGGATGCAAAAGTCAATTGCCGAGTCCGAGGCTAGATTGGATCGCATGATGGAGGGGATGATGGACCATAAGGTCCTGGCGATTAATAAGCGGCTTGACGCCTTTGAGTTGCGAGTCCTCGAGCGATCAGTTCCGGCCACAGACTTATCTGCTTTACAGGCTGACATAGCCAGCCTCCGAACTGATGTGGATGCCATTCTTGCTGCACCTTCAGTTGAGACTCCGGCTGCCCCTACTGCACTGGCTGATGATACAGTGCTAGATGCTCTATTCAGTGGCATCACTGAGGAGGGGCCTGCACCGACACATGCCAAGGGCAAGCGGCACCGCTCTCATCGCACGGAGGAAGAGAAAGCTCAGAAAAGATAGCATCGGCAGGAGAAGGAGGCTAGGAGGGCCTCGATTGCAGATGAAGAGTTGCGCCAGCAGAGGGTGCGTGAGAGAGCTGCAGGGGCATCGAGCTCTGCCCCGGTTGCAGAGGATCAGCCTATTTTGAGAGGCGTCGCGAGCACCACTGATGGTGCAGAGCGTTTGATAGAGCGCATTACTGAGGGTGCTAGGAGTGCTGAGGTGGGCACTACTGAGGGTGCCCCCACTGATGTTCCAGAGGGCTCCGGGAAACCGGATCCCCCTACTTGTTGATGATTTGCCGGCGCTTTGCGCCACAGGTTTGCTTCACTCAAATCCATTCACTTTTACTGTCTATGTATGCATTGTGGAAAATTGCATCTATTTTTGTTGGGGATGGGGTAAATGGATCGTGAGTGATAGGGTGAAGCCTGAGTAACCCAACTCATGTATCCTCTCTTGGGGTTTTCTTGCCTGTGTTCTTTTGCCCCAAGAGACTGCTTAATTTTTGTTGAACCGACGTGTCTTAGGATTGTGTGTGTAGAAGCATGATACAGAACGAAGCATGATGGCTTAGGAAAAATGATACCCGTCAGATTCTGGGTTGTATGCTAGAAGTAGGCTACGAGTTGCTGATTGTGTTGGCTCTGAGTATGACATAGTAACTATCGACTTGATTGCATGATTAAACCTAAAACTTGAACCGGGTAGTCTAATAATCTGATAATGAAACTTGTGCCAAGAGTGGGTGAGAATCATTGACTGTTCAAACAGTTTTGTGCAAAACTAGAACTTGCCCGGTTAGTCCTGCTAAGACAATTCAATCTAGAGGATAGGAAGTGATCATAGGCCGTTGTTCTGAAAAACCCATAAATTGCCTAGTAGGATTCAACCAAATGAAATAACTGTTCCCTTTGATCCAACTTTAAGCCTAAAAATAAACCATTTCTTTCTAAAACCCCGAACTCACCTTCCCATAATCTACTATGTTGGCCCCGGTCCCTCCTTGGACATGTGCACTTTGACTTAGGCCAAAAGCCTAAGTTGAGGGTGGCTAATGTAAAAAGTAACTTCAATCTTGGCCCTGACTTGACATCGGGTATTGTGAACCTCAACTAACGGAAAATCCATAAGTTGAGGGTGGCTATGAAAGAGGAAACTGAAAGAAAAATGGGGATGAAAAAAAAAATTCTTGGGGGAAACGTAAGGAAAGGATGTGAATTATTCAAAGAAGAAAGGAGCAATTAAATAAAAAGAAATTGAGCTACAAAGTTTAAAGTCACTTCCGTGGTTGAAGAAAATCAAGGGAAAGCGGTAAAGCAATAATATGACAAAAATAGGGCAAAAAGAGGTTAAAAGCCTAGTGTAATGACAAGGAGGGCAGAAAGTCACTAAACAGTACCCAAATGTACCACACCTGACCCTGAGCCTACGTTACAAGCCAATAAAGTCCTATAGTGATCCTGGAGTCTAGTTTGAAGAGTCTGAGCAGTGAAAATAAGGGCAAGCTTATGGCAGTAAGCACGAACTGTATTTGAAATTACTTCTGAGCGTGAGTGTTGAATAAATCCTTGTACCATGAATGAAATCAAATTTTTGCTAAAAGAGGATTTCGTTTGAAGTAAGGGCACTAGTTCCATTGTTGGAAAGTTGGTATCTGGGTGACAGTGAGAAGGTGTCTGTTGTGTGTCAGTTGGTTGGTCTGTGTCATGATGGGATCCACATGAGTTGGCTTATCGAGTCTAAGAACACGAATGTGCACCCGAACAATGAGGAGGTAGAGAGCCATGTGATTGCTTGAGTAGAAATGCTTGCTTCTATACAAGTGTCGTTTAGAGTTCTAGTGCGTCGCTTGAGGACAAACAACGAATTTAAGTTGAGGGTGTTGATATACCGTGAGTTTACGGTATTTCTAATACATTTCACTTACAAGTTGTGTGTGTCTAGGGCCTTTTTATATTGGTTTTTATGTATTTTATCATGTTTTGCAGGAAAGGTGTTCAGGCGCGGAAGTTTAGAGACAGCTGAAGGAAATGCAGAAAAAGGCATCCACGGAGGTCATCTACGGACCGTAGGTCCATTCACGGTCCGTAGGTGATGACCGTAGATCAGCAGGAATGTGTTGAGGACAAATCAGGGAAATCTGACCAAGTGTGGAACCACGGTGCCCATTGACGGTCCGTAGATTGATCTACGGACCGTACTGTTGATCCGTAGAGTGAGACTGCGAGGGTTCCAGTACCTGATTTTTGAAGATGCTAAGTATGGAGCTACGGAAGGGATTGACGGACCGTAGGTCGATCTACGGTCCGTGCTGCTGGTCCGTCGTTTGCTTCAGAGAAGCTGATTGTTGGATGCTGAAATATTTTCTAAGTCCCGAGTGACGGAAGGGACTTACGGACCGTAGATCAATCGACGGTCCGTAAGTCAGTCTCGTGGATCGAAGACGCGTACCTGAACAAAACTTTCCTTAATTTGTTTCCTTTTTTATTTAGGATTTGTTTTCTATAAATAGGACATGTAAACCTCGTTTTTGGGGGTTAGACACTATTATTCTATTTTTGCTTTGTAACTTTGGAGATTAATTTGCAACCCTAGCAATTATTGATTTCCCAAGTTCGTTTTGAAGATTTTGGCTTTGCAGTTCAAGTTAATTTTCTGGGTTTATTATTCTCTTTACGTAAGTTCATGATTTCTCCATCTACAATTATGAATTGTGTTCTTGCTAATATGAGTAACTAAATCCGCAACTAGGGTTGTGGGAACCGTGATCGATTAACAAAGTATGAATAGTAAATAAGCAATTCTTGACTAGTATTTTGCATGCATTGATAATTCTTTCGTTTAGAAGTCTTTTTAACGATGGCCAACGTTAGAACTCGCCTTGTTATTACTTGCCAGACCAAGGAGGTAATTAACAAGAAAAGAATTATCAACATAGATTTAGTGTGATACTATCTAATAGGCTAGTGTCGATTGGTGCGAAGTAATAACTAAGCCAAACATCGATTATGATGTCTAATATGAGGTAAAGGTAAGGGTTAGTAAATTATACACACGTAGCCGGACCAAGGTGCGGGGTGAAATTCTCTAGATGCCGGACCAAGGATTTAGAGATACCTAACTTATCACTTTGCATGTAATACACTAGAAAAAGATTGCTATTACTAGGATTAATGCGTTATGAGATTATGGGGAACACGTATACCCTAGTTATTTCTCTTATCTTGATAACAACCAAAGTTGAGTTTAATTATTGATTACAATATTACTTATTACTATTTGTTTTACACAAGCACAAACCCCTTCTTTTTATTACCTGTTTCTGGAAATAATTTGACTAATCGAATATAGTTGTCGGTTAAAAGTAAAGTCTAAACCATTTTCCTCGTGGGATCGATCCCAACCTACAAGTTGGGTTCTTTACTTGATAACGATCGCTTATGCTTCTGAAAGGAGGTGTAATTTGAGCGTATCATATATCTTAAAATTTCACCCATGAAAGGTGTTATGAGATTTGGTATGAAGGGGAAACTTAGTCCCCGGTATATTAGCCCTTACAAAATATCAAAAAGGGTAGATAATGTAGCTTATGAGTTGGAGCTACCACAAGAGTTGGCCGCGGTTCATTCGGTTTTTCACATTTCCATGTTGAAGAAGTGCAAGGGAGATTCTTCACTTATCATACCAACTGAATATATTGGTATCAAGGATAACTTATCTTATGAGGAGATTCCGGTTCAAATTCTAGATCGACAAGTTCGCAAGTTGAGGACTAAGGAAGTAGCATCAGTCAAAGTTCTTTGGAGGAACCAGTTTGTTGAGCAAGCTACTTGGGAAGCTGAGAAAGATATGAAGAAAAGATATCCACATCCCTTTGAAACCGGAGAAATTTCAGATCAAGGTACTAATTCTCTTCTTAGTACTCTTTTAACTTATGAGATTGCATGTTGTATTTGCATTGCTTGTTGGGTGTTTGAACTGAATGTTAGATGTTACACCCTTAGAGTACTAAGAGTAAGCTCATTCGAGGACGAATGTTCCCAAAGGGGAGATATTGTAACACCTCGTAACTAGAAAGAAGTTAAAAAGTGGAAATAGTCATTTTTGGAAAGAATATAAAAATCTGGAAAATTTGTTAAGTATGTTAAGTTTGATTTATGATCAACTTCAAACAACCATAACTCCTAGCTCAGAATGAGTTAGGTGTGTTTCCAGATATCGTAGGAAAGATCTTGGAATAATCTTTCTAACGCCGCCAAGTTAGCGCTATTCTGAGTTTGTATGAGTGAGATATTCCTATTGGAAGTTGGGTTGTTCAAATAAGGAAAGTCTAATCCAGATTTTGGAAGGGTATTTTAGTCTTTTCTTTTTCCAATTATTTTAATTCATTTTTAGGAGCTTAATTGGGGTCTAAACTGAACTTGGTCAGTTTACACTTTTCCAAAAAGAGTTAGAGTTTTGAGAGAAGAGAAAAGAAAAGGAGAAAAAGCAAGATTCGTCAAGACCGTTCAAGTTTGATCGTGGATTTCGTCAAGGGGTGACCCCTACGAGGTATGTGAGTATTTCATAGCGTTGAGCTCATTCACCCTCGCTCCAATCACGTTTATTTCAGCGAAGTTCGTTCTAGAAAGTTGAAAGTTGATGAATCTTGAATGGTGTTCTTGAATTTATTTTTCGTTCTTGAATTGGGCTGAATTGAGAAGTTTCTGAGATCTTTACGTCGAGTTTTAGGGTTGTTATGAGTTAGGTTCATGGGTACATATATTGGGTATTTGAATCTAAAGAAAAATTGAGAATAATAGTCGAGTTTAGGTGAATTGGGATTGGAAAACAAAGAAGGAAAAAGTCGGACAAATCTGGTGCCCTTGTCCACGTCGCGGACCTGTCCCAAAATTTCGCAAAAAGTCTCTTCGCGGAGCGGAGCGGTCACGGACCGTTCTGCCTCAAAAATTATTTTTGCGACAAAAATTTAAATACACCTCTACGTCGCAGACTAATTTTCAGGCAGTGATTTCTTGATCATTTCTCATGTTTAGCCATCTAAAATCATTCATAAACATCATGAGATCTTTCCTATCACAAATCACAATCCTTGAATTCATAATTCAATTCAAAGAAAGTTAAGCAGTCAAGTCAAGAGAAGTTAAGAGTCAAGTCAAGAGAAGTCAAGAGTCAAGTCAAGAGAAGTTAAGAGTTAAGTCAAGAAAAGTCAAGAGTCTTGTTAAGAGAAGTTCATAAAGTATAGGACAGTTCTGGCAGCGTGGGAAGACGTTGTATCACCACTTAGGCTAATAGTAGTGGTTGTCGGTTAGAGAAACTCCCACAGAAACTATATTACTTTATTTTATGAGTACAATTGAGTTTGTTATTGCATTTTCTTTAACGAACTAAGTTGTTTTCTACTGTTTCTATATATTGCATGTGTTTTATTGCTTTATATTGAGTTAAGTTATTTAGGAGTTGAGTAAAGCCAAGGTAAGTGTTTCTTTCAGATTCTTTTTAAGCTTAAGTTATGTTTAGCATTCCAACTCGAATACTCGTACATTCAATGTACTGATGTCAGTTAGCCTGCATCTTATTATGATGCAGACGCAGGTAACCAGGATCAACATTCAGCGCCTCGTTGATCCAGTTGAACACTCAGTTGGTGAGCCTCCTAACTTTCCAGAAGATCCTTTTTATTGCTTTCGGTATTTTAGTTCATTAGGATGTCATGGGTCTTGTCCCAACGTCCATCTCAGTTGTTTAGAGGCTTCATAGACAGAGTTAGTGATGTTAGTTCATGAGTCTTTACTTTTCCTTTTCAGTTAAGTTGAGACTTGAGTTGCCACTTTGGCAGTGAATGTTATTATAATACATTCTAATTTATATTTTGAGCAGTTCAATTTACTTGTTTTAAAGTATTTATTTTGAGTAAAGTCTTCCGCTGAGTAAGTAAGCCAGACCAAGGGTTTGCTTGGGCCCATCAATGATTCTCGAGTGCCGGCCACACCCAGGGTGTAGGCTCGGGGCGTGACAAACTAATATACCACTCGTTAAGAAAGTGACTCATATATACCCTTGCCGTTATATAAATGACTCACATATATCATTACAATTAAAAAATGAGCTCACACATACCCTTCATCTGATGGAAGTGAAAAAATTAGTTTTAAAATTATTTTTTTTACTTTAAATTGTTTAAAAAATCATGTATGGGTATATATATGATTCTTCTAGCAAAGTTCAAGGTATATTTTAATCTTTTTCATTCAAAAATTAATTTTTGACTTCTTTTATTACCATTAGTCAAGCTTCTTATTCTTTATTTTCTTTCATTCTTTAGTATAAAAATTTAAAACTATTTTTTTGTGGCTATTTTATAATTTAGTTTTTGTATTTGTAGGAATAAAATAAAAAAATGGGGCATCTATAATAAATTTTACAAGAAAATTAGTTAAACATAAAAAAATTTGACCATCAAAATAATAAATTTAAATTAGTTGTTGAAACAAAAAATTAAAAAAAATTACGTCTGAGGAGGATCAAATATACTTATATGGACTATATTTTTTTCAAAAAGATAATTAAAAAATTAAATTAAAATTAATTTTCACTTCTATTAGAAGAAACGAGTATATGTGAGTCATTTATATACCAATAGAAGTATATATGAACCACTTTAATAACGATGATATATCAACTCTAAATAACAAAGTTGAGAGTTATATCAAACCCTTTTTATTTATTAAAATAATAAAATAAATCGATCAAACGTCCCGGTAGGGAAGAGAAAGGAAGTTGGGCGAGTTGACCCGAGTGGACTCACTCTCTGGATTGGGTTTGTGTCTCTCTCCGCCATTCTATCAAAACCTCAGCTCCTTCATTTTTCCTGCCCTCTCTTTGGAGCAGAGGGAAATTTTTTTCTCTCTCTCTCTATCCCAACACTCAATAACACAAAACTTTGACAAACAATACCACAAATGTCTTACTCTGTCTTTCAAACCGCTCAAATCATGCCCATAAATACCCAACTGCTCCCTACTTCCACTAAACCCTTATTTCCGGCCATAATTATCCGGCGACCAGTTCTAGGGGTCGGCCGGAAGCTCCGTAAAATTAACGTAATTAGGGCATCGACTTCCCCGGTGATCGACGGCGATGCCATTGCCGGTTTGGAGCGGTGCTTTCAAGCTTCACCGTCGGTTGATTCTCCATCATCGTCCTCTTCCTCCGCTACGAATATGTTCGCCCCTGTAATGAAAGGGGGAAAATATGGTGCTTTTGGTGCAGTTACGTTGGAGAAATCGAAACTTGATATGACCCAGAAACAGACCCTGTCTAGCCCCGAGGTTTGTGCATCACTACTTTTTCTACGAATTCAATTTTTTTCCTCAGTATTTTGAAGGGGAAAAGGTGAACAAATAATTGACTTTACCAGCTTATCCTTCGTTCATACTAATTATTTTCTTTTATTTTTTTTTCTTTTCTTGAGTGAAATTTGTCTACTGAAATTGTGGTCTCGTTATAGTTGTATATTCCTAGAAACTTCCATTTCTCCACTATATTGTAAGTCGTCAATAATTTTGGAATGAACGGCCCTGAAAATAATGAAATGGATATTGATGATAAATCTTATGCTGACCCATATAGCTTGGGATTGAGATGTAGTGCTGCTGTGTTTTGTGGTATGCTATTTATATTTGATATCTAGCTGGAGTTTATCCCAAAGTTGGATAAAATATACATGGTGATGTAGTAAAGATAGTCCAACTTCAATTATTTGACATCAATTTCTACTTTCTAATCTGTTGTAACTTGTAAGGATATCAACTTCAGAGGTTTCCGCTCATGTATTGTGTTTGGTACCTAACTTTTACTAATCACTAGTGTCATTAAAAGTCATCGTTTTGTGGTTTAAAGCGATGAAGTGATGCAAAGCAAGGGTCTATTGCTTTACGGGTGAAGCCATGAACTTCAGAGAAGGGTGCTTCAAATAATCTCACAAAGAGATCCCAACATGAAGTGATCTGTCCTGTGAGTCTCAACGTTGGGGAGTTGATTTTAGTAACAACGTTGTTGTTTATTGGATGTTGAAATTAGTTATTTTAATTGCAATTGGACTATTATAGAACTAAATTTATTTGTATTTAGTACTTGTTCTTATTTCGTAAATTGTGCGCTTAACTTCTAAGAGTGTGTGCTTTCACTTCTCGCTTTTGGCTTCAAGTCCCACAGACTTTGTCTTTTTGTGCTTTCATTTTAAAAAACACTGCTAATCACTGAAGCTGAAAAACAGCATTGATGGTGTCCGGTGTTGAGAAAGCCCCCATGTAGTAATCAAAGTAGAGTTAGACGTTTTGTTTGAGTAGAGTTTTAGTCAAAACTGTGAGATTGTCTGTAGGAACATTATTTTACACTTATCTGTAGGAACATCATTTTTCATCTCTTATTATCATCGGAGCACCATAAGCCCTTTTAAGGTATGTCTAGTTCTCTTCACAGATGATCATATATCAAAATCTGATTGTTGTGAAGCTGGGCCATGCGAACGGAACTGAAACTGTTGTTGTATTCTTATCTAGTTTCATCTTGGTATTTGTTTGTGGTTTTCCTTCAGATGTGTTACTAAAAAAGAATTGAGGTGTAGACACATTGCTTTCGCTATATAATAAATTATGTAGCTGAGCAAAATGTGTTTGTTTCATTGCTACTTTTTCTTTAGGAATGAAGAGTCTTGCAGTGTGAGTTTCCTGGTGTTGCTTGCTTACTTATAAATTAGAGGTGGCTTCCAGGAAAGTTAAAATTTCTGTTTCTATATGTGCTTTCTGCAAAAGAATAAGGAGCTAAGAGTTAAAAAAGACTGATCAGATATAATTAACTACAAGTGAAAATATGCGTCCAATATACTTGAATCTGACGTTGATTAAAGTATCTTAGATGTGTCTTATGTAGTTTGGTTCTAATGCATCTCCTTTGTCAAAATGAACTTGTCAAAAAGTTAATGTGCTTCGCACCCAAGGTGTGACCTACTGATCAATGAAGTGTGTTAAGAATCCGGAGGTCTCAGATTCAAATCCTAGGAGACGAAAAAAGAGTAGGTTATTTCTTTTCATTTGTCCTAGCCTTAGTGGAAAGAGTTACTTGGTACCTGTTGCTGGTGGTAGGTTCTGGAATTAATCGAGGTGTGCGAAAGCTAGCCGGACACCACAGCTATAGAAAAAAAAAGTAATGTGCTTCAACTGGCCAAGATTGTGTGAATTTGGTATGTGCTTGCTTTATATGATGAGAGAATATTCCACCTATGTTTGAGAACCTTGTTCTCTGTTTATTTCCTGATCAACTTTTGTGGTAGACTTAGTGGTACAATCTGGCAACTCTTTGGGTGTTGAAAAAATTGGCTAATGTCGTGCAAAATCATAGCTTTCAACCGGAGGAGGAGGTGGAAATATGGGAAAGAATTTAAATCATGGTGGTGGTGATGGAGGTGACGATGATGGTGATGATGATGATTACTTTGATGACTTTGATGATGGTGATGAGGGAGATGAGGGTGGATTATTTAGGAGAAGAATGATACTACAAGAGGTAAGAGGCTTCTGAAGATGAAAATGGTTTCTGTTAACTCATGGAATAAATTTACAGCATTATTATATCTCTCATAATTTCTCAATAATATTTTCAGTTGTTTGATCGGAAATTTGTTGATGCCGTGCTAAATGAGTGGCAGAAGACAATGATGGATTTACCAGCTGGGCTTCGACAAGCCTATGAAATGGCAAGTTACTTTATTTAATGTAGTTATGTAGTTGCATTGTTATATGTCTAACTTTAGTCGTACTTCTAATCCAGGGTTTAGTTAGCTCTGCACAAATGGTGAAATTTCTTGCCATTAATGCCAGACCGACAACAGCTAGATTTATTTCCCGGTCACTTCCTCAAGGATTATCAAGGGCATTCATTGGCAGGTAAATACAACACTACACTACCACATTACTCAGAACACTTAGACAGGGCAAAAGTTCTGGAGAAAAGCCTTTCTACTATTTAATGTTTGTATGATAGCTGGTTTTGGAGAAATTACTTCGCTAATCAAAGCCTTATTCTCTCTGTGTAGCTTTTTTTTAAATGGTAAGCCTTATTGATGTAAAAACTAGCACTAAGAAGTGTTGTAATTACATCCATAAGGGAGGGGGAAGGGGAAAAGACGATTGAAACCCCAGAAAAACAAAAATATGATGAAGTGCAATAGGGTTCGGCATCATCTATGCTCCACTTTACACCAAAAAAGAAATGAGAAGTATACATTCGGATTTTGATTATCAGTACAGAGCTGTTGTTTCCTTCAAAATGTCTTCGATTTCTTTCCTTCAAAATGCACCACCAAATGCATGCACATATGGAGTCCAAGTCTTCTTCAGTTTCTTAGATAAGCCCTTTTTGTGTCGGCGTAGTAACAGATCAGCAGGTGAATTAGGCATCACTCATTTCAGGTTCAAAACATTGATGCCAAATCTGAGAAGTGAAAGGACTATGCAAAAAAATGTTTGTTTGATTCTGATTCTCCTCCACATAGAAAGCATTTGCTGACTAGTTGTATGCCCCTCTTTTGCAAGTTGTCTTGAGTTAGATAAAGCTTCTCTGATCTAGTCATGTAAAGCACATTACTTCCACTGGTGCCTTTAGAGTTCCAAACCTTGTTCCATGACCCATAAGTTTCTTGACTGGCTTCTTTTACTGGCATGCTGTAACACAACTTCACTGAATTGGAACCATCTCTCTGCTGCCCCTCCAAAATTAAATTTTCACTGTTTAAATCTGGAACTGAGGAAAGAAGAACAAAAAAGTCAGTAACTCTGCCCATATCCCAGTCGTTAAGGTTTTTTCTGAAGATGATATTCTGACCGTTGCCTTCTTTATTTTGTGCTACACTGAGACTGTTGTCCACTGCTAAATGTATTTAGAAATCTTAGGGTTGTAGCCTATAAAGTTTTACTGTGAGGTTGCAAAGAAGTTTGTGTTTGGGGTTTCATTGAAGGAGGGGGGAGGGGAAGGGGGATCTTGTCCTTTTCTTCCAAAAGCTTGAAAGCTTTGAGCCAGGATGCTAATCTGCTGAGGCATTTGTTAACAGAACATGGGCAACTCGTCTATTTATGACTCAACCCAAGTTCAAGCTCAAACTCAGTTTATGCTCAATTTTTAGATGAGTTGAGCTTGAAAAACCTCAGTTGGCTCTTTTTCTTTTTTGTTTTTTGGAGGAGTTGGTTCATTTATCTTCAAACAAAAATATATTTAGCCTCTTTTGCCTTTTTATTTTCACATCTCAAGAGCAGCGTGCAGCCACATGCCCTCTAATCAATTTCTCTTGGTTTCTTTAGTTTCCATGCTCCTCAAATTTTTTTCCAGATTGATCTCTGCAACGTAAAATTTCATTTTGCTATCCAAAAATGCAACTCACTGGCATTGTCTAGGAACTCGTCGACCTCACTTTTTCATGGAATCTCACCCTCAAGCTTTCCTCTCCGGTTGTCCCTAGTTTTCTGTCTCCTGCTCTAATAGGCAAGTATCCCTGTTGGACTATCTCTCTCTATCCTTAGTTTTCCTATAGTGTATTTGTTTTTTTCTATAATAATGATAACCATCACTGAACATGGAAGTAGTTGGGGATGCAAACAATATGTGGGATAAGACAAGTAGTTGGATCAAGGAAGAAGTGAGAGGTGCTGGGGTCTTGAGGGGCAACTTTGGTGGACATCAAGGTGATTGGTGGTGGAATGGGAAGTCCAAGGAAAGGAAAGAAGGTAGCTTATGCAAAGTTGGTGGAGAGCTACTAGGAGGAGGATAAGCGGGTGAGTAGGAAATTTGTATAAGATGACGAGGAAGAAGGTGAAGTTAGCAATGACTGTGGCAAAAATGACAACTTTCAAACGTTTGTATATAGGACTAGAGAACAAAGGCGGGGATAAGAAGTTGTATAGGCTAGCCAAGGCGAGAGAGAGGAAGGCTCTAGACTTAGACCAAGTGAAATGCATTAAAGATGAGGAAGCCAACATATTGGTTGAAGAGACTTGGATAAGGCAGATCGGAGCACTTGCCAGTCGTGATGGAGCTGCAGCAGGGGTCAACACTTAATTCGTTTTTATATTCCTCGGTGATGGATGAACTGACGTGTTATAATAAAGGTGAGGTGCCATGATGTATGTTATTTGCAAGCTACATAGTACCAATTGACGAGACTCGCACCAGATTTAGTGCTAGGCTGGAGGTTTGGAGAAAAACCCTGGAGTCTAAAGAGTTTAAGTTGAGCAGGACCAGGACCAAAACTGATTACTTGAAGTGCAATTTTGGTGAAGTACCGTGTGAGGTTGGCATGGAAGTGGGGATTGGCACATTGGCCATTCCCCATCTTGGGTCTTTAATTCAAGGAAAAGGGTAGTTTGATGATGATGTCGCACATTGTATTGGTGGGAATGGACGAAATAGAAACTTGCCTCCGGAGTCCTCTGGGACAAGAATGTACCACTAAAACCTAAAGATAATTTCTACCGAGTGGTGATTAGGCTGACTACGTTGTATGAGGCAGAGTGTTGGTCAATTAAGAACTCATGTTCAGGGGATAAGAAGTGGAAATGAGGATGTTAGGGTGGATATGTGGACATTTCTAAAAGAGATAAGACTAGGAATGAAGATACCCGAGACGAGGTGGGAATAGTCTTTGTGGTGGACAAGATGAGGGAAGCGAGACTGAGATGGTTCAGGCATGTGAAGAGAAGATGCCCAGATGCCCTGTGAGGAGCCTCATTGTGAGAGGTTGGCACTGGTGGGTTTAAGGAGAGGTAGCGGTTGGCCAACGAGGTATTGGGTAGAGGTGATTAGATAGACATGTCACATCTTTAACAAACTGAGGACATGACCTTAGATAAGAGAATATGGAGGTTGCGGATTAGGATAGAAAGTTAGTAGGTAGTGAGCGTTGTCTCACTTTCCTGTGGGATAGGTTTGGTGGTAGCAGGGTTCACAGAAGCATTTAGCGGAAAAAAGATACAAATCCCCGCTTCACGCTTTAAGTGAATCGCTCGCTTCATTGAAGTGAGCGCACACAATGTTTTTGTAAGAACCAAAATAAATAGAGACAATATAGTTATGTAGTTGCATTGTTATATGTCTAACTTTAGTCGTCTTCTCTACTTCTGTGTGTTCTTTTCCATACTGCTTTGATATGCGTTACTTCAGCTGAGGGTCTTTCAAAACCACTCTCTATCTCTACGAGGTAGGGAAAAGGTTTGCGTATCCCACCTGTGGGATTGCACTGGGTATATTGTTGTTGTTGTTATCTGTGAACATGGCAGGAGTGAATCCATTTTAATGAAGTTCTGCCATTTGCAATCTCAACACTTGCACTGAGCAGTGGGAGTCCCGCTCTTCTCCACCAGGATTGCTTCTGTTTCAAAAAACTTCTAATAACTGAATAATTTTCTTCTCCTTGATTATTGTTGTTGAATTTATGGGGAATTAATGATGCCAAATTTGGTTCAACCATTTGCTATTTATTGTGTGAAAGGGAAAGAAAAGGGAGAAGAATAGACATCTGCGCAAGAACTGAGCTCTTTTTTTTATAATTTTTTTTTTAAAACGGGGGTCGGGGAAGCGGAAATGTGAGAGGGGATAACAAGATGGGAATCGAATCCTCACCAACAAAGTGAAAGTTCAGGTGGCCAACCAATTGAGCTGCTAAGATTCTCCATGCAGAAACTGAGCTTGGAAAAGATCTCAGGAAAATAATTGCTTGAGACAAGCTTTAGCTTTATATGCCAAGCTGTTTGGGTAATAGCAGAAGCAAGTCTGAACATCCAAAAACCTCACCCTTCTCACCCCTAATTTTGGTACATTCAAGGGAGTTCTTTGGCACCTCCATGTTTTTGATATGCTGGTAGTGAATAAATCTTTTCTTTCTATAAATGTCTTAGCCATTAGAGGCAGGTGGAGGATAGTCCCAGCAAGCATTTGGTGGACAATATGGAAGGAGAGGAATGCTAGGTGTTTTGAGAGCATAGAGAACAGTATGCAACAGATTAAGCTTAATTGCATCTTGCTACTGTGTTTTTGGTGTAATCAGTTACTTTTAAATGATCCTATCTCTATCATTGATGTTTTAGACTCATTATAGACATAGGATCATAGAATCATAGATGTAGGTAGTACTTTGTAAATATGGGGCTGCTACAACTCTTGTAAGATTCAGATTCTAACATATATAGAAAAAGTTACCAGTTTCAAAAAAAATAAAAATAAATGTCTTAGCCATTCAAAAAGTTATTATGCAGATTTAGATTGATGCTTCTAATTGCCTGATTTTCTATGAATATGTAACACAGGATGATTGCAGATCCGGCATTTTTATACAAGCTGCTTCTAGAGCAAGCCAGTACAATTGGTTGCTCAGTTTGGTGGGAGATCAAAAACCGTAAGGAGAGGTATACTTATCAGTTCAAGGAAATAAAACTCATTAAAAAGTGCATGCAGGATATTAAATAAACACTTTTTTTTTGTCTAGGATAAAGCAGGAATGGGTTCTTGCCCTTCTTAATGTGCTTACTGTAACGGCTTGCAATGCTATTGTTGTTTGGTCACTTGCTCCTTGTCGTTCATATGGAAACACATTCCAGTTTGATTTGCAAAACACATTACAGAAGCTTCCAAACAATGTCTTTGAAAAGAGCTATCCACTAAGAGAATTCGACTTGCAGAAGAGGATTCAGTCCTTTTTCTGTAAGGCTGCAGAGCTCTGTTTGGTTGGTCTCACTACAGGAGCTTTCCAAGGGGCTGTATCAAATCTTGTTGTCACTAAAAAGGAGGGAAGGTAGATATTGGTTGGCATACTTGGCAATTCATTTTCCCATTTAATTTTATATAAAGGTAAAAATACACTGATTAACACCTTATTTTCTTGTCTAAATCTCTTTTGCTACTACTCTTTGCTAGGTTGTCGGTGACAATACCATCTGTGAGCAGTAATGCACTTGGTTATGGTGCCTTCCTTGGTCTTTATGCAAACCTGCGTTATCAGCTCTTGTGTGGATTTGACAGAGCTGTAGTTAACCACTTTGATGTTATTGGAGTGGCTCTCTTCTTCAGCACTGCCCTGAGGTATACTGTCAGTAAATGAATGGTGGTAGCATATGCAAGTTCTTTTTTCTTCTTTTTTCAGCAAGTGCGAACTTCATTCATCAACTACAGTTCACATTTAGTAGTACATGTAAGCTTACTAGCTTTTTAAATGGCGGTAGCATATGCAAGTTCTTTTTAGAAAGAATAGGATTCTTTTTGCAGCCTTAACACAAATGAATAATGATAAAAGGAAAAAGGACATGATATAATTTTGAGTGGAAAAAATAGGAGTGTGCTCCATGCAGAACAGCTAGTCTAAATTTGCTTCTTTGGTTTTCTGGAAAAGAATTAATGCTTTAGGACCTACAATAAGCAGTTGCTGTAGAAGTGCAATGCCGTTTTTGATTCACGTTTATTGTGTTTGTTGATTCTTCCGATAGTGCTTAAATGTCAGTCTGAACCATCTTAGTGTGTTAAACTAGATTAGCATTGGTTATAGAAAAGTATTTTCTGTCATCCTAAGTACTGAAGGTTAGAAGGATGCAATGCTTTAGATTTAAGAGGGTTAATTTTGGTGCTCATTGGATTTGTTTCTGCTTAATAATCAGTCAAATGTATGCAGGGTCTTGAATGTTCAAGTAGGAGAGACATCAAGACTAACATGGCTCGGTGTGGAGGTGGATCCTCTGGCCCATTCAGATGATGTCTTGAAGGCTTATAGTAGACCCACTGAGGGCCTTGATCAGCCTTCTTCAAAATGGTTCTTATCCAAGAATGCCATAGTTTCCGGGCTTGGGCTTCTTGGGATCAAACAGGGGCAGACTGACTCAGCTTCTGAGGGGGAAACACCAGCACCGGCTCGGAGAAAAAGAATAGTCAGGAAAAAAGTAACAAGTCAAGCCTAGGTGGTTGACAAAAGCAGTCATCAATCACTGTTCAATTTTGCAGCCTGAGAATTTAATAAGCATTGAGTGTTTGATTGAAAGCACAAAATGAAGACGGCTTAGATGCAAGTCTGGTCATGAGCATTGCCATGTCCACTACAGCAGAAGATGATTAACTGTACTAGGATGATGAGGAAGCTCTCTTCTCAAATTCTTGCCTTCGTTTCCAAATCTTCATGAATCACTGATTTGCGTGAGATTACTTTGGCTATCAGGAAAATATGCGAGGCTGAACTTTTAAAATGAATTCCATAGTTAGGACTAGTTATATTGCTGCAATCCTCTTACAGACTGCTTTTAGTATTTCTATTTCTTATCCCTGTTGCCTCTTTTGATGTTTTTGGCTGAGATGCCCAGCTTAAACCATAATACTTGTTTGCTCAATTGAAGCTAGTCCCACATTTTTTGTTCTCTTCAATATCTTATAAACCTCATCATGATAAATCAATCAAGAACTTGTGTTAGAGGGAAGACCATATCATTATTTGAAAATTACATAAAACATATTATAAATCACAATAGTTAACAATTTAAAAGACATAAACAAATATCATTATTTGAAAATTACATAAAACATATTATAAATCACAATAATTAACAATTTAAAAGACATAAACAATAGGTCTAACCCATCAATGGCCCCCTAAAGTTGACACAATGTTTCACTTAGACATCTTAATCGGACGATGTTCATTTAGACATCTCATATAGGATCTCGCTGTGACACTTTTTTTAATATCAGCAAAAATATATAATGTGTGTGTGTTACACTCGCGAATGACGTGTAAAGTGACGAATTAAACGATGACATTTTCATTTGTGTCAAAAGTGATTTTTAAATAATTAATTTTGAGAAAAAATAAAAATTGACCAATAAATTAATGACAAATAAAAATTGGCCAATAAATTAATGACACATGACCTAGATAATTACAAAATAGAATAAAATTTAAATCAATAAAAGAAACACCCCCACCCCACCCCCTCCATCGTCTTCTCCAAATAGCCCCAGATCTCCAAATATACTCATATTAGGGAACTTATCCGCGCTTCGCGCGGTTAAAAAGATGAAGATGTCAATAATTTTATGAAAATGTAGTATAGATAGAAGAAATATTTATAATATGTGCATATACATATATCTAGACATATAAGTGATTTCATAAAGAGAAATGTTTGGTCAGTAATTATGTGACTTCCAACAAAGTTATAAGTTGTTACTTTGGACAAAGAAAAATTATAAACTTTAGGATAATCAAAAAATCGTAGAAACTATAAAACAAAAAAATTATGAAGAGAATGTAAATAAATAAATAATGCAACATCATTCTTATGATCTTAATTATTAAGAAAAAGAGGAAAAAATGTGAAATTAATGCACAAATTTTTGAACTCTAATGTGATCATTTCTAAAAGTCTTACAATGTCTTTATTTATAGACATTTAGATTTTTACGATAAAGAATAAAAATGAATGCAAAAATTGCAATTAGCTTTTTATTATTATAATAATACTAACAATATTTTTGGCCAAAGAGAGGTGTCGATTTTATTCATTCATTATTATTCATTATTATTGTCTTTCATCTTATTTTTCATCATTATCTAAATAATATTCATATTTTTAATTTTGCCTCTTATCCTTTATTGTAGTATTTGTTTTATATTTTATTAATTTTTTCTTCCTTTTCTCTTTTCCTTCTTCTATCCTACTTAATAGTAACTTTTTATAGTAACAAAAACACATCTTTCTTAAAATCTTAATCATAAGAAGTATAAATGATTCCTTGTATTGTAAAAAATATCATAATTTTTTTTTATTTCAATATTTGATATATATTCAAATTTTCTAATCTATCAATAATAGTGTTTGAACCTTGATAATAATTAGCATAAGATAAAGTTACAGTAATAATTTTTTGTCTAACAAAGTACAAACAAAATGCTTTTACATTCCAAGCTTAAGAAATTACATAGAAAGAACACAATGCACATACCTTCATCAGGATCTTAATCATAAGAAAATAAATAATATTGATGAATTAATGATGAATTAATGCACAACATCTAAGAGTCCTCTTTATTGAGTCTACCTATACTATAATAACAAAACATGGAAAACACGACTTCCAATATGAAATAAAAAGGATAATCGTGAGTAGGAGTTTCATGAAATAAGAAATTATGATTTTATATGGACACAATAGAGGAATCTTTAAAAGAAACATAAATAGTTTTTTGTACAATAATATTGTTGAACATTGGTTAGAAGTTAATATTATTACACACAAAGTTACAATATCTGATTTGCATCTAAACAAAAATATAGACTTGCAATAATGAAAAATTATACAAATTCAAATTAAAGAAGTTACATGGAGAAAACACAAACACACACACATCTTCCTTAGAATCTTATCAAAAGAAAATAGATAAAAATAAGAATACAAAATAAGTGCCCACTTTTTTTAGCTCTTTTTTTCAGTAACTTTTTTGAGCTTTTGACCGACACCTTTTTTGTCAAATTAATCAACATTCAGGAGTCTTCTTCATCATGTACTACAAAGAACAATGAATGAAATATAAAAAATAATCTTGAGTAGAAATTTCATGAAACAAAAAACTTGTGAATTTATAATGACAAAAATGGAGAAATATCATTAAGTATCTTAAATTTTATAATTTAATAGTTGGGGGTTTTGAATATGAAAACTTAAAAGTCATGAAATTAATTATATTATTAAGAATAGAAGTTTAATAGATATAAGTTATGGAGGTGAAACTTTAAAAGTAAATAAAGAAGGAAAATAAATAAATAAAAAAGATAAAAGAAATACCTTTATACTAAATAAAGATATAAATTTTTTGAATTGAATAAATAAAAAAAGTGAAAAAAGAATAAGGAAAGGAAGAGAAGTGACTAAAGAAAATGTTATAAATGTCATAAATGGTGAGATTTAGGGAACAAAATCATAATTTTTTTAATAAAAGAAACTTTATATTATATAAAAATATAAGTTTCTTGAATTGGATAAAAAAAAAAAATTTTAAAAAGTAAACGGAACTAAAAAGGGGGAAAATGTGATTTAAAGAAATGATACAAATATCATTAGGGAAGAAATTAAAATACTAAAGAAAAAAGATGAGAAATACTGAGGAATAAATAATAGCATTTAATGGCAAAAAAACCACAAAAAAAGAAGATAAATAGCTACATCAGCATGTCTAACATTCTCCTTTATATAGATATATAGATTAAAGGACAAAATATAAAATAATTATTTTAAATGTAATTTAACATATTCAATTATATAATAACTTAGGTTTAGAGAAATGAAGTGACGAAATTTTATTAAAATTCTAAATAAAAATTTGAGAAAAAGGTTTAGTTATACCCAATCAATCTTAATATTCTCTATTATTACATGATTTTTTCCTTTTTAAAGAACTCATAATTATATCAGGAATTTAATAGTTGAGTATGCTAAGATAATTTGATTTAAAGCATAAGAAAAGATAGAAGAAAAGAGCAAGAGAGGCATTTTAAGAAAATGAAATGAATGATAATAATGAAGAAAATTATATTTATTTTTCATAATTTTTATAATTTGTTTGATAAAAAATAAGAAAAAAGTTCAAAATTATGAGAAATAAATAAATGGTGATACTTTCCAATGAGACATGTCATTTCATTTTTTTATTGCCCAACTTTAATATTATATATAAATATAGATCTTTAGAAGAAGAAATGAGGTAAAAATTAAAAAAAAAACGACAAATCAAATTTTGTAAAAATAAAATGCAATGCTATTAAAGTTATAATAGTTAATTCCTCGAGTTGCATAAATAAAGGAAAATAAAAAGAACAAACAAAGGAAAACGAGTGATTTAAGGAAATGATATAAATAATATTAATGATGAAATTAAGAAATGTAGAAAAAGAGATTAATAACATTAATAATGAAAGGAATTAAATGTAATTATTTCAAATATAAAATTGTAAAGTAAAATTTTTAGTCTTCTAAAATTAGAAAAAGGCCATTTTTTATATAAAAAAATAGGACAAATAACAAATATCTTATTTATAGTTTGAAAATTGTTACATCGTCAAGTGGTATCCATATATATATATATATATATATATATATATATATCTTTTTTTATATATATGATTGGAAATACTTTACGATGGTTCTTTGCTTTCATTTTATTATAATACGAATAAATTTAAGATTTTAATAGTCATAAATAATGAAATGATCTCATTAACAAAATTTGGTTTTGGACATTTGATAAAAATCAATTGTGTCATTGAATATTAATTACTAAACAAATTTGTATCCGGCGAAGTCTCATCTATATATTAAAATATAAATAGATTTAATATTAAAGATATAAACTTTAATTAAAGACACATAAATAAAAAATAAATGAGGAAAGTATTTGTGATAAAAAAAAACGAAATTAGTAGAATAAATAAGCTAAAATAAATAATGTAAGCACTAATTTTGGCTCCTTTTCAAATTATAAAATATTTTTTTTATTCTCCTTCTAATTTTATATGAATTCCATAAATAGATTGATTTTTTCTTTAAATAATTCTATCTTATTCTTCTCTTAATTTAATTTGAATCGCATAAATAGATAATTCTTCTAAATATAAATATAAAGAGATTTAATGTTAAAGATATAAATTTTAATTAAAGACACATAAATAAAAAAATAAATGAGGAAAGTATATGTGATAAAAAAAGAAATTAGTAGAATAAATAAGTTAAAATAAATAATGTAAGCACTAATTTTGGCTCCTTTTCAAATTATAAAATATTTCTTTTATTCTCCTTCTATTTTGATATGAATTCCATAAATATATTGATTTTTTCTTTAAATAATTCTATCTTATTCTTCTCCTAATTTAATTTGAATTCCATAACATTAATAATGAAAGGAATTAAATATAATTATTTCAAATATAAAATTGTAAAGAAAAATTTTTAGCCTTCTAAAATTAGAAAAAAGGCCATTTTTTATTAAAAAAAAAAAAAGACAAATAACAAATATCTTATTCATAGTTTGAAAATTGTTGCACCGTCAAGTGGTATATATATATATATATATATATATAAATATGATTGAAAATATTTTACGATAGTTCTTTGCTTTCATTTTATTATAATATGAATAAATTTAAGATTTTAATTATTTTAATAGTCATAAATAATGAAATGATCCCATTAACAAAATATTTTTTGGACATTTGATAAAAATCAATTGTGTCATTGAATATTAATTACTAAACAAATTTGTATCTGGTGATGTCTCATCTATATATTAAAATATAAATATAAAGAGATTTAATGTTAAAGAATTTTAATTAAAGACACATAAATAAAAAATAAATAAGGAAAGTATTTGTGATAAAAAAAATAAAATTAGTAGAATAAATAGTTAAAATAAATAATGTAAGCGCTAATTTTGGCTCCTTTTCAAATTATAAAATATTTGATTTTATTCTCCTTCTAATTTGATATGAATTTAATAAATAAATTGATTTTTCTATAAATTATTCTATCTTATTCTTCTCCTAATTTAATTTGAATTTCATAAATAGATAATTCTTCTAAATATAAATATAAAGAGAATTAATGATAAAGATATAAACTTTAATTAAAGACACATAAATAAAAAATTAATGAGGAAAGTATTTGTGATAAAAAAAAAATGAAATTAGTAGAATAATAAGTTAAAATAAATAATGTAAGCACTAATTTTGGCTCATTTTCAAATTATATTTTTTTTATTCTCCTTCTAATTTGATATGAATTCCATAAATAGATTGATTTTTTCTTTAAATAATTCTATTTTATTCTTATCCTAATTTAATTTGAATTCCATAAATAGATAATTCTTCTAAATAATTCTTCTTGGCATTTGAACATTTATCACCTTTCCTATAAATTTCTCAATCAAGTAAAATTTTTCTCAGCATGTAGGAGGAATTATAGTGTAACATTCTTTGAAAAAGTTTTTTATTTTGAGAAGAATCATTTGTTGTGTAGTCTTTCTTCCTACACCAATATATTCTCTCTTTCTCTTCCTCTTCCTCTTTCTTTTTGGATGGAATAGAATTATGTATGCCAACAGATATGTAATATCAAATGTTGACATTCACTTCTAACAAAAGTGTACACATCAATTTTTTTCTTAAATTTTTTGTTTTTGTATGAATTGATAAATGTGAAGAAACGGAAGAAGAAGAAGTGAAATCATGGAGTTCATTGTTGGCTATGGATGCTCAATATTTTTTTTTAATTTATAGGCAAACTGTATAAACAGTTATAAGAAATGAAAAGTTTTTTTTGTTATTTCATCTTCCATTTACTTAAATGTATAATAATTTAAGGGATGTTTTTAAGTAGAGGTTATTAATTGGGTAAGATTCTTAAATACTTTCAGTTTAAAAAAAATATTAATTTAAAAATAGAAAACAAACCCAAAAAAAAAGAGATAAAAGACAAATAAAAATGCTGATCATAGAGAGGTGCCACATCAGATTTTTTATATCCAGCTTTATATATATTCCTTTTGGCCCCCCCCCCCCCCCGCCCCCCCGGGTTGTCTTCTCCAAATACGAAAGTTGTATTTTTGTACCACTGTTTACGATTACTTTTTCTCTTCTTTTTTTCCTAATAACTAGATTGATAGAGAATGGGAGATTTTTGTTAGTATAAAGATATTTTTTTAGCTTAGTTTAAAGAAATTTACTCCGTTATTTTGCTGAAACCTTCATTCACAGTGGATAAAATTTAACATGTGCAAAATGGTGGTTGAAAAATGGAAAAGAAGAAGAAAAAAATAATTAAAAATTAACTAAAGGACCATTCACGCGTGACGCCCTGGTCAATGAGTGTATCACACTCGTTATGCCATGTAAGTAAAACGTGTCAAAATGACATAACAGAATTCTACATAAAGTGTTTAAAATGAATATCGTTCAGTTGAGGTGTCTAAGTGAAATATTGTGCCAACTTTAAGGGGCTATCGATGGGTTAAGTTTAAACAATAAGATGTGGATTAATAAAAATAATGCCACATATTTAATTAAAAAATAATTTATGCCACATCAGCTTCTATTAAAAAGGGTGGTAACTTTAGACATAAATTTAAACAGAAGGACATTTTTTTTATTCAAATAGGTGGTTCATTGGTGGAAGGACATTTTTAATCTTTAGATGGAAGGACATTTTTGAACCATTTTTCTAAGGTTTTTTTTTTTTTACCCCTTTTCCTTGTTTAAATTATAGATAAAGTATTAAATAAGAGAGAACTTATAATATCATATTAGGAAAGAGAATATATCAAGAGAAATTGAAAATATCAATACTTTGAGGATATTTATATTTTAATTTTTTTTTTTTTAAATAAAGGAGAAAAACTTTCTTGGTTAGGATTTATTATTCTGATTAATAATTATGAACAGAAAAAATATTGTTAGATCTTATGACGAAATATAATGAAAAAAAACCTTTTATTTATTCTTTGAACATATTTAAATTTATAGTGTGTATGTCTGCTTCTACTTTAGATATTAAAAGATCAATAGTTAAATACCTAACGAACGTGGATTCTGAAGGAAGAGAAACATATAGAGTTGTTTTTGCTAATGATATTTAGATTTGATATCACTTAAAATTTAATAACATACAGATTTCTAATCAAATATAGAACTTTTTTTCTTTTATTTTATTGCACGTTTCAATTCATTCTAAAATAATTTTAAAAATAAGACAATTTCAAAAAAAAAAAAAATTAAATTATAGGAATAATGCTTAAGTACTCCTGAACTATGACCGAAATTCCAACGACGCACCTTAACTTAACTAGGGCCCTATTACACTCCTAAACTATTTTAAAATGGAATAAATACATCGTAAAAGCTGATGTGGTATAGAAAGTGTGCACTCTCTTGAAGGCAGAGACAAAACCCAGGATTTGAAGGTTTTGAGTGCACCAATATTACCTTAGCTCAAATATGAGCTCTAAGCTAAACTTAAAATAAAAACAGTAAAAAAGGACATTAGCTGAATACAAACACCGTCTCTAGGGTGATTCTTCTAGGCTCTGGCTTGTACCAACAACACTAGGACACTTATATGTTCCTCATGGGTGCACTGTTAATTATACCATAGTTTCTATCAGTTTCTCAAGACAGATATACATTTATACATATGAGTTTTTTCAAAGTTTTCGGGTGCACGTGCACCCCATTTATAGGTGTGAGTTCGCCTTTGCTTGAACGCAAGTGATGAGTTAAAAAATTGGACATGTGTTCCTTATTAATTGGTAACTTTATAATTAGTTAGTACACATAATTATTGATACTAGTTTCACGGCATGTGCGTTGCACGCGTGTATCGTATCATATAGTATACGATGTTGTGAAATAGAATTATTATTACTAAATTAAAGGTTTTTAGTAAATAATTTTAATTGAAAGAACATAAGACAATGCTTTTATATGATTAATACAAATTGTCATAGAGTTACTTGTTTTTTGAGATCAAAATGACCTGATATCATTGAAACATTTTAAAATACATTCAAAGTTTAAATATTGAGAGAAAGTGACATTTCATTAGTAGTAGTTTTTTTACTTTACTCAATTTTATAAACAAATTTAACCAACAAATAAAAAGTCAACATAAAAAAAGTCACCAATAGCCTTTCTTCATGAGGTAATGACCATAAATGACGAATACCATTTAAGTACAAATTTTCTCTTAAATATTCATACATAAAATTTAGTATGTGCATGACACTAATAACGGCTATCACAAATATTTCAATAGTTTATCTTTATACATAGTATATATTTAAAAAATATTATTACTCAATGAATATTTGAGTAATGCTATCATAGAGAGACAATTTTACAAAAAATGTACTTTTATAGTGAATGCCATCAATGTTATAAGTAGAATGTTATAAAGACAAAAAATATAACATCAAAAATTAGTTGTAAAGATAATTATATCATTATAGTGAAATGTTGTAATAACAAATGATGGTTTAATAGAGGTTTGAGTGCATGTCAAATATTTAGCTTGACCAATTCTTTGTTTTAGATATATATACATCAGTAGCATATATAATTTAATGTTAATATATGAACAACATCATCTATGGTGAAAAATATTTCATTTCTTTAAGTTTCTACTTTATCGTTGCAAAATTGTAGTGTTCTCTCTTTTTTTTTTGCCACATACATATGTTGTCTAATGAAAGAATCTTTTATCTTATAGAAATTGTATCATGATATAAAACATTAAACTTTTTCAAAATAAAATAAAATAGATGAATAAAATTTAAAGTATTATTTATAGAATCTTTAATTTGATTTAAGATCATTTTATGATCAATCACTATATCTATTTTTATATAGCTAGCAAGTAGTGTATCTTATGACATAACATTTTCTTAGATTAAATGAACACAAAATAAGAGGAAATTCATACTTAAAAATTTCATACTCAATATAAATATAAAAAAAGAAAAAACATATGGAACACTTCATAGGCAATAAAGAAGGAAGAAGAAAATATATGTTCATGCTATATTCATTCTAGTTTTCCATATGATTGAAATCTATTTCCACCAATACTTTACTTTCTTCGTTCGTTTGTACTAACATATCTATTAAAATATAATTAATATCATATTAAAAGTTAAAGTGAAAATTTATTTTTGAAATAATGAACTTAAAATCAAAACTAATAATTTAATGGACTACATTGATGCTAGTTGTTTTAGTTAAATTAGGAAGAAACTCATTCTTTTGAGGGTAAAAGAATAAAAAATAAAAAAATAAAAAAGAAATATCTTACCCAATCATGTGCCTTTTTGTCATATTTGTTTATTATTATTGTCTCTCCCACAACTTGATCTACTAATTTATTAGAAAAATAATCTACAATGTGTGCATTCGTCACTGTTCACTCATTATGTGAACTCTAATTATTAAATTCTCTCTTGAATTAAAACACAAAAGAAATTAATTAAAGAACGAAAACAAGAAAAGAGAAATGAAAATCCCCGCAGTACACTATATACATAAATTTTCTGTGTGAAGAAAGTTCATAGTTAATTGCACATTTCTTTGTTGTCTCAATTTCTTCTTATGTTATCTTAATTTCTTCTTTAATAGAAAGTCAATATCTAAATTTCAATGCTAAGAACCTCGACGAAATATATCAATGGATTGAGGATGAATCATTTATGAAAATTTTAAATGATTTCAATTTGTCACAGAAAAGAGATCCCAAAAAAATTATAAAAAGTAAATGAGGGTCTTAGATATTAAAATAGCTCACTATTTAGTGCAAGTCGCTTTGGCGCTGGGTTTTGTTGCTCTGGCGGGGTCGCTATAGCGGGGTGAGGGCCGCCGTGGCGGGCCAGACGAGACTTAAAGTCGTAAATAAATCCCTAAACGACTTTATTTTGCACTTTACGATTTTTAGAGCTAAGGAACGAACCCCAGACGACTCTTGACAGTTTTCCACCATTCTTGAGGCTAAATTAAGCTTTTCACTCCCCGAATTCATTTTTCGATCCGTAGAACGTAGTAGAATTGATAATTATCGATGGGGGAGGGTTTTGAATTGGAAACCATGGTGGGAAAAGCCCTAGTTTGGATACTTGGGATCATTGTATGATCTAGGGTTGTTAGAATTGTTAGTAATCTGGATAATTAGTGATTGTTTATTGATTCTCGTATTATATTGATTATTTGTAGACCAAGAACAACCGGAACGAATCCGGAAAGGTAAGGATCAAGTTTCTTTGAATTTCAAGCTTGTTTCGAGGTAGGTGATGGTTTTGATTCTATGATTGTGTGATGTATGTTTATTTTTGCTTCATTATGATACATGTATGTATATGAATGCTGGATTATTGATCACACCTGTTGTAAATGAGATAGATGAATGATGGTTACCATGAAGTCATGACTTAAATGTATAATCTTGAGGATATACTTGTGATTGTGATTGTGGTGTGTTGAATGAATCGGTTGCTACGTTCCGACATAACTAACTTGGATTGGTTGCCACGTTCCGGCATAATTATGGGATCGGTTGCCACGTTCCGGCATAATTATGGGATCGGTTGCCACGTTCCGGCATAATCATTGGATCGGGAACCACGTTCTGGTATGCTAACTGTTTGGGTTTGGGTTTCATGAGAGGACCAATGACTTGTTATAATTGTGTATTTTGAGAAATGTGAAGTTGTTCGTTGTTCGTAAATGTTGATAATATTGTATATGTTCGATATGTGCATGTGTTTATAATGTTGTATTGACTTGCTTATGTTACACTTAGTGGGATAGCCGCATGGTCATACCAGTACACTGTGGTTGTGTACTGTTACTGCACTTGCTCTTATTTTTGTTGAGTACAGGGCATCTTCCGGCGGCTATTGACAGACCTCGCTTAGAAGATTAGTGATCGTTCAAATTCAAAGGTGAGCCAATTTTTCCAAGCTACCATGGGTTCTCTTTCGTCTATGTCCACCACTTCGGACTTAGACTTTCTAGTTAGTTATTAGTGCGTTAGTTTGGGGTTGTGACCCTTCTTGTTTAGACTTTGGTTCATTGTTAGATGTTTTGGTACATTGACTTTCAGGTTCTATGTATTACTTCCGCATTTGTTTAGTTGATAGACTTTTTATTTTGAGTTTATGGGAACTCCCTATTTCGTTCTTTAGAATTTAACTTATTTTGTATCCTTAAATGCTTAGCTTTTGGTTTAGTTGCTTGGTTTGAGTTGTAGTAGTGGTTCTCCCATCGGAGGGTTAGTGTGGGTGCCAATCACGATGGTCTGGGTCATGACAGGTAAAGTATTCATACAAACATATAATTTACTTGTACTTCAAATATTTCTTTAGTCCTACCAAAATACAACTATCTAAGGTGTTTCTTAAGAAAATAACACAAAATATGATATGATTAATGACACTAAAATATCCAACAAAAAAATAATAATAATGAAATCGCGTAAAACAAATATTGCAAATTAACAAGTCATAATGAAAATGATCATAATTTAAAAGTACTAAATCATGCTAAAATAAATTTAATAAGTATTAGTTAGATAACTAAATATTAAAAGAAATTAAAATTAAATTATGTATTTTAATTGTCTAAACTAATGTAAAACTAAAGAACAAATATTCAATAGTATTGTCATTCTTAGTGTTGAATTGATTTTCTTTTTGCATTAGTATTAATTTCATTTTGATTTAAGCTTTATTATAATTACCAACATTTGTTGACTATAATCTTTATTAAACCATTCAGAATTCTAAGTTTCAAACTTGAAATAATATATTAAAAGATATAAACTATGAAAACATATAAGAAATATTTAAAAATTATATCAAAATAAATATTTTTATGTATAAAATAAAATTTTAAAATTATATATATAATGTCGGGTTGGTTTTTTTAGTTAAAACCAAACCAACCCAAATATAGTCGGGTTTTATTTTTCAATACCAAACCAAGTCAAACCAAACCACTAGTTGAGTTCTTTTTCCGGTTTGACTCGGTTTGCGGTTTGGTTCGGTTTTCGGTTCGATTTTGTACACCCCTAGTTCAGAGAGTACTTCTGCATTATCCCTAAATTATAAGATAAATTATTACAATTATTTTTGAATAATACACAATTATTAAGAACAATAACTACTACTTTTTTTTTTTGTATTTTCTTAATCTTTAGAAAAGAATAACAAAAGAAACACAAAAATGCAAGATTTTTTTAAAAAAGTAAAATTAATCTATGCACGCCCCGTCCCTTATTATAGAACTAACTAAGAAATACGCATAAACACAATTTTACACGCATACACAAATAAAAAAGAATATCTTAACTCTATCTTCGGTCACTTTTTTTTTACTTTATTTTTAACATTGTATTTATATGAAAATGTATATTATTGAAATGCCTAAATAATTAATTTAAAATTCAAACCTTAAAAGATGAATAACTTATCATATCCCTAAAAAATACCTAACCCCATAGCCCACATTTTAAAGATTTTTTTTTTACCTCAAAGCTTTATGTGCCCCATTCAACGCCTTGCTTACATAATAGAATGGGGTGAAGGACCTTGTTGCGCTTTCCCCCCGGCACAACACCTAAGACTACATCACTAGCATCACACATTACCTCAAACGATTCAGACCAATCTGGAGCAATGATGAGCAATGAAAATTGGAACCGAAATCAACTTCTCCTTCAGACAATCAAAAGCTTCCAGGCAAGCCTCATCAAAAGCGAACTTCGTCTCTTTCTCCAATGGTTTGCATAAAGGGTGTGTAATCTTTGAAAAGTCGATGATAAATCACTTGTAGAGCCCCCATATGCCCCAAAAAAATTCTGATCCGGAGGCAATTTTTCAATAGCCTCAATCTTGACTTTATCCACCTCCAATCCCATTTTCAACAATTTTGTGGCCTAGCACAATGCCCTCCTTCACCATGAAGTGTTACTTTTCCCAATATAGGACCAAATTAGGTTCTTTACATATCTATAGTGCCCTGCTAAGATTTAACAAACATTCATCAAAGGAATCTCCCACTACAGAAAAGTCGTCCATGAATTCCTCCAGTGTATCTTCCACCATCTAAACAACATGTGCTTGAACGCAAAAGTGTCATAAGGAGATTTATAAGTAGTCTTCTCTTGGTCCTCTAGCATAATAGAGATTGGTATAGCCAAATCAACCATCTAAGAAGCTGTACCAACCTCTACCTACCAATCTGTCTAGTATTTGATCCATGAAAGGCATTGAGAAATGGTCTTTCAAGGTCCATTTGTTCAGCTTCTCATAGTCCACTGGACTAACCCAACCACTATCGGACATTGGGTACACCACACCTGCATCTAGCCACTTTATGATCTCTTTTTTCACCACCTCTTGTATAGGTGAGTTCAACCACTTCTTGTGCTCTTTGCTCGAGTTACAATCATTCTCCAAATGAATTTTGTGTGTGTAGATTTCAAAAGATATACCGATTATATCAGCAATGGTCCAACCAATTTCCCTCTTAAACCTTCTCAACACTACCACAATGGCTGAATATGATCCACACTTTAATATGTAGCCACAATAATTGATAAAGTATTTCTTTCACCTAAAAACACATACCTGAGATGGCCGAGCAACTCTTCAACTCCAACATTGGTGGCTCCTCAATAAATGGTTTAATCGGAGGAGTTGGGCTATTCTTCAAGTCTATGTTCAACTTCTTTGGGGCATAAGGATAGGATCCCATACCCTGCAAGGCATTTTTTGTCTCCTCATACCTTCGATACACTATACCTTCGATACACTCGCCATCAAAATTCATAATTACTACAACTAAGGTCTCAACAATGAGCCTTTCCTCAACATACACCTCAATCATTTCTTCTTCAGCTACATCAATCACAGATACAATACTCATATCTCGTGGCTGCTTCATCGACTGGCACATATTGAATTTTACCTCTTCCTTGTTCAACCTAAACTTGAGCTCACCACTCTCCATGTCCACTAGTGCTCTACTTATGGCCAAACATGGCCTCCCCAAAATTATAGGAACCTCAAAGTCCATCTCAAAATCTAGAACGGAAAAGGGCCTAAAATACCCTCAAACTATTGGAAATGGTACAAAACTATCCTCCATCCACCTATTGGCTCTCAAATACCCCTAACATTGTTGATGATCACAACACTGAGTTTCACCATGGAAGTGAACTCGATTCAGAACTCAAAGAGAATGGACAAAAGGTGAGGGACAAAGTTTGATTATCTCTCATTTTAGGACATTTTTATTCTCTTTCCTATTTCTCGAAATCATCTCAACCTTTGATCACAATCAGATCTTATCTTCATCAAACTCATCTTGATCGTTCATTTGGGAATCATGACAGCTGTCCAAAGAACATTCCAGATATATTCCTTTATATATGTAGATATTGTTTTTATTTATTTTTATTTTTTTTACAATTAGTCAGTTAGAGAGAAACAAATAAGAGAAGGACAGCTGGTAGTATAGTAACAGATTTATTCTTTTCATTTTGTATAAATGCAGATGTACAGTTTGAATGAAATACAAGAAAGAAATTTTTCTCTATTGCTTTCTTTCTCTTTCAATATGGTATCAGAGCCATAAGATCTTCCTCACGTCCCTCTTTTTTTTTAATTTCATTGTGGATTTGCTTGACTTCATCCTCACATGGCAGGTGATAGTGTGACATCTCAAGTTGGAGAGGCTGGAGGCTCAACTCCAGTAGATTCATCTATTCAGATCAACCAAGGGAGTGATGCCTCACATCCTTTTATCTTCACCCATCTGATTCACCTGGAATGGTGCTTGTCAACTCAATCTTCGATGGGAAAAGCTACGGTGGCTGGCGCAGGGCAGTCTTCATAGCTCTTTCTGCCAAAAACAAACTTAGCTTCATTGATGGAAGTCTTGGTGAACCTACTGTTTCTTCCCCAACCTACAAGGCATGGAATCGATGCAATGATATGGTGATTTCATGGTTACTCAACTCCCTTTCTAAGGACATAGCAGAAAGTGTCTTGTATTCAAAAACTGCTAAGGACATCTGGAAAGAACTTGAAGATAGGTTTGGGCAGTGCAATGGTGCACAGTTATTTCAGCTCCAAAAGGAGTTGAGTGATTTAGTACAAGGAAACTTAGATGTGGCTGGTTATTATACTAAGGTGAAAAGGATTTGGGATGAGTTGGATAGTCTTGACACTTGTACTCATTGCACTTGTGCCTGTTCTTGTGGAGGTAAGAACAGGACTTTTAAATCTCATCAAGACGGGAGGCTCATTCAGTTCCTTATGGGACTGAATGATGCATATGCTAGTGTTAGAAGCAATATCTTGATGATCTCACCCTTGCCAAGTGTCAACCAAGCTTACTCATTGTTGATCCAAGATGAGAAGCAAAGAGAAATTCACAACTTTCAGCATCCCATTGAGTCAGCTTTCATGGCTGCAAGACAACAATATGGGGTTCAAAAATTCAACACATTAGAGAAGAAGGGAAATTTTGAAGGATCAAAGAATAACTTATTCTGCACTTATTGTAAGAAGACAAGGCACACAGCACAGAACTGCTATAGGTTGATTGGTTTCCCAGCAGATTTCAAATTCACAAAAGGTAAGAAAACTCAAGCACAAAGTAATGCAATATACACAGGTACTGATGCAGGAAATCCTTCACTTGCCTTCCCTGAGAAAGAATTCACACGGGAACAATATCAGCACATGTGTCGTATGCATCAAGATTTTCAACATCTCAAGTTAGGCACTCAAGGTGAATCAAGCTCTGAGGTTCATATATCTGCTAATTGTGCTGGTATAGCTCAAACTCTTTCTACTACTGTACATTCTTCTAAATCTATCATCTGGATTTTGGATTCAGGGGCATCTGAGCATATGACCCATGAATCCAATCTTTTATTCAATATTCACTCTCTTCTCACTCCTGTTTATGTTAATCTTCCTAATTCACAAAGAATCAAAGTCACTCAAGCTGGAAGTGTAAACATTTTACCCAATTTTACTGTTGTAGATGTACTCTTTGTTCCTAGTTTTAGGTGCAATCTTCTTTCAGTTCACAAAATCTGTGCCAGAGCTAATTCATCTCTTCTTTTTACTTCATTTGGAACTGTTTTGCAGGCCCCTTCAATGAAGAGGCCAATGTTACTTGGGGAGGCTAAGCAGGGCATCTATCTTCTTCACACCATCAAGCCTACTACTAGTTCCAATCCTCTAGACGTACCTAGTTTATCTAATTCAGTTTTCACTTTTTGTAATGAAAGCAGAAACCTATCCAGTTCAGTTTCTTTTTCTGCTACTGTTCCTACTGATGTAAGCCTATGGCACAATCGTTTGGGGCATTTGCCTTTAAGTAATATGAAGAATATTTCATCTCTTTCTTATTCTTCTAGTAATTCTATAGATGCTTGTGATATATGTGCCAAAGCCAGACAAGTTAAAATGCCATTTTCCTCAAGTCTTAGATCTACCACTAATGTCTTTGATCTAATTCACATAGATACTTGGGGGCCATATAAAACACCTACTCTTGAAGGATTTAAATATTTCCTTACCATTGTTGATGATTTTAGTAGGGCTACTTGGATTTTTCTCCTTTCTACTAAATCAAATGCTTTCACAGTCCTCAAACAGTTTCTAGCTATGACTGAAAGACAATTTGGTAAACAAGTTAAAACCATCAAATCCGACAATGCAATGGAACTTGGGGGAAGTTTTGAAATATCAGAATTTTTTTCTTCAAAGGGTATCATTCATCAAACAACTTGTGTCTACACCCCTCAACAAAATGGAGTTGTTGAAAGGAAACACAAGCATCTACTTGAGACTTCTAGAGCCCTTTTATATCAATCAAAGTTGCCAATTCATTTTTGGGGTGATTGTCTCCTCACTGCCACTTTTCTAATTAACAGATTTCCATCTCGCATCCTTAACTTCAAAACTCCTTATGAAATCTTATTTGGTAAGCCTCCTTCTTATCATACTCTTAGGAGCTTTGGTTGTTTAGCCTATGCATGCACTATCTCTCAATTGAGAGACAAGTTTGATCCTAGGTCTATACCAAGTGTTTTCTTAGGTTATCCTTTTGGAAAGAAGGGTTACAGGCTTTTAAATCTTCAGACTATGAAGGTTTTTATTTCTAGACATGTTAGATTCCATGAATCTATTTTTCCTTTTTCCTCAACTTCAACTCATCAGCATCTATTTCCTGTTCCTGCTCCTTATTCTCTTTCTTACCCTGATCATGATCCTTTTGACCTTTCACTCCCTGTATCTATTTCTACTTCAGATTCAGTTCCTCTCCAGTCCTTCATTTCTTCTTCCCCTCTACATGCCGACATTTCTTCTCCTTCCACAACTCCTTCACCTCCTGTCTCTATCACTAGGAAGTCTAGTAGAGTCAAACAACCTCCTTCTTATCTCGCTGATTATTTGTGCAATTCTGTTTTTCTCACACCTCAGCTTACTGATTCATGTTTTTCAGTTTCTCTTGACCCTACTATTTTACCTTTCTCTGCTCTATCCTCTACAAATCAATCCCTCCTTAATTCTACTTCATACATTTCTGAGCCCACCTCCTATTCTCAAGCTGTTCTCCATCTTGGTTGGCAAGATGCTATGGACAAAGAGTTTGCTGCCCTTGAGGCTAACAAAACTTGGGACGTTGTTCTTTTGCCTCCTGGGAAGAAGGCTCTTCCTTGCAAATGGGTTTATAGGGTGAAGTATAAATCCGATGGTTCTTTGGAAAGGTTCAAAGCTCGTTTGGTTATTCGGGGAGACACTCAACGTGAGGGCATTGATTTTACTGAGACTTTCTCTCCAGTGGTTAAAATGACCACTATCAGATGTTTACTTGCCATTGCAGTTAAAAAGAATTGGAATATTTCTCAGTTAGATGTTAATAACGCCTTTCTACATGGTGATTTACAGGAAGAGGTTTTTATGAAATTTCCTGCTGGTTTATCTCCTCCTACTCCTCACCATGTATGTCTATTGAAGAAATCTCTTTATGGTTTACGACAAGCCTCTAGGCAATGGTATGCCAGGCTCACAGCAGCTCTCAATTTTAAAGGTTACACTTGTTCTCTAAATGATTATTCCCTGTTTTCCAAACAACTCTCTGGCAAAGTTACTATTGTGGCTGTTTATGTTGACGACATTTTAATAACTGGGGATGATATTACTGAACAATCGTCTTTGAAAGATTTTCTTCACTCGGAATTTCAGATTAAGGACCTTGGTCATGCTAATTTTTTCTTAGGCATGGAATTATTGAGAGAACCACATGGTTTAATTATAACTCAGAGAAAGTTTACCCTGGACTTGTTGTCTGAATTTGACTGTCTTCATCTCAAGCCCGCCTCTTCACCTCTAAATCCTGCACACAAGCTTCTTCCAGATGATGGTGATCCTTTACCTGACCCTACTTTCTATCGTCGGCTGTTGGGAAAGCTTAATTTTTTAACACATACACGACCGGATTTGTCCTTTGCTGTTCAGACTCTTAGTCAATACATGCAATGTCCTCGTCAACCTCATTTAACCGCTGCTTATCACTGTCTCCGATATCTCCTCCGGGATCCTGGACTGGGTTTATTTATGTCCTCACATGCCTCTTTTCGTCTTCTTGCTTATTGCGATTCTGATTGGGGGAATTGCCCAGTCACTCGTCGTTCCATCAGCGGGTTTTACATCAGTCTAGGAGGTTCTCCGATCTCCTGGAAGTCAAAGAAACAACCTTTAGTGTCTCTTTCTTCTGCAGAAGCAGAATATCGCTCTATGAGAAGAGTGGTTGCAGAGGTTACCTGGTTGGCTCGGTTGCTTGAAGACTTGTCTGTTCCTCCATCTTTACCGGTGACCCTTCACTCTGATAGCCAAGCGGCTATCCACATAGCTCGTAATCCAGTTTTCCATGAACGTACAAAGCATGTGGAGTTGGATTGTCACTTCGTTCGCCAACAATTTTTGGCTGGCATCATTTCACTCTCCTATATCCCCTCCAGGTCTCAAGTCGCCGACATATTCACGAAACCTTTGTCTGGTCCTGCTCATCGGAACATCATCGGCAAGTTGGGTGTGGTCTCCACCCCTTCCAACTTGAGGGGGGATGTTGATGATCACAACACTGAGTTTCACCATGGAAGTGAACTCGATTCAGAACTCAAAGAGAATGGACAAAAGGTGAGGGACAAAGTTTGATTATCTCTCATTTTAGGACATTTTTATTCTCTTTCCTATTTCTCGAAATCATCTCAACCTTTGATCACAATCAGATCTTATCTTCATCAAACTCATTCCACCTATTGGCTCCCAAATACCCTTCCATCCACGTTTGGGTCCAATATTGACCACTTTTATAGTGGATTATCATTTATATAATTTTTTAAATACGTGGCGACCATCTATTAGTTACAATTTAATTACTTAAATTAATATACAAACTCACCCATTACTAATTATACCTAATCCAAATTGACTACACTCGACTCAAGTTAACTATACCCAACCCATATTAACTACACCCGCCCCAAATACACCCTTCATTTCCAACATTTCACTTTTTCTTCCAACCTTACTTCCCCAATATATTCACTTACAATCTCGAAAAACACTACCTAAATACACTCACGTATTACCATAAAAAATCATGAGTGCTTTGGTGATACATGTGTATTTAGGTAGTATTTTTCAAGATTGTAGACGAATATATTGGGAAAGAAGGTTTGAAGATGAAGTGAAGTGTTGGGAATGAAGGGTGTATTTATTTTAATTGGTGGGGTAAATGTAATTTGGGGCGGGTGTAATTAATTTATTTGGGTCGGGTGTGGTTAATTTGAGTTGGATATAATTAATAATGGGTGAGTTTGTAAATTAATTTAAGTAATTAAATTGTATCCAATAGATGACCGCCACGTATTTAAAAAATTATTTAAATGATAATTCGTTATAAAAATGGTCAATATTGGACCCAAAGATGGATGTTAGGGGCATTTGGGAGCCAATAGGTGTATGCCAAGGGTATTTGGGAGCCAATAGGTGGATGAAGGATAGTTTTGTACCATTTCCAATAGTTCAAGGGTATTTTAGACCCTTTTCCGAATCTAGAATAACAAAATCGGCACGAAAGATGAAATTTTCCACTTTTACCAAGACATCGTAGAGAATACCCATAAGCCTCTTGATTGACTGGTATGGCATTAATAACCTCATAGTGGTCCGTTTGGGGGCTTCCAAGTCCAACTACTTGTATATGGAAAGTGACATGAGGTTTATACTGCCCACATATCACACAACGCCCTTGCAAAATGAAATGCATCAATTGTGCAGGGAATAGTGAACGTCCCTGTGCCTTCTTTCTTCTGAACCAAAGATCTTGTAGCAATAGCGCTACAATGATGCAAATTATCTGCCGGCTCGAAACTGACCAAGTCTTATGTGAACTTAGCCTGGTCTGGCATAACCGGGCATCTACTCTAAAGCTTCCACCAAAGATATATTTACTGAAAGTTGACGAAGCATAGATATGAATTTCAAGAACCTACTATCCTGAGCTTTCTTCTTCAGCCTCCGTGGAAATGGAGGTGGTAGTCTAATAATTGGTTGCAAAGGTTGTGATACCTCTGCTGCTGGATCCTCTGTCTATTAGCCTCTTCAACATCCTTAGGACTAACTTCCACCTCTTTTGGCTCGCTAGAATCAACAAGAACCTCTTCATCAACCTCATTTTCAGCCCGAGTATCAGCTTCAGCATTAACATCTCTTTCCTACTCAATACTTAGATGTACAGTGACTTAAAATTTCTAGTAGTAATGGACATTCATTTCCCATCCTTCCTCGGGTTGTGAACAGTAACACTAGGCAGTTCTCTGATTTAATGTGGCGAACAGTTGTCCCATATGATGCTCCAACTAATTAATAGATCAAGAGTGCGAATCTACCAGTTGATTCATGTTGGAAACTGTCAAAACCAGCAAACACTAGGCCTTAAATAGGACTCCTCAGCTACAGTTTCACTAATTACAATTCCCAACTATACTTTGGTTTGCTATGCATTTATATTCATTGTATTTTTCACGGGTTTCAGAGAAAATATACAAACATTAACTGATTTGTATCAAAAGGAATACATATTAGGCGGAGAGAGGCGAGCGAGATCAGAAAAGGGAGGAGAGAGGTGAGCGAGATTGAGAGAGGGAGGAGAGAGAGGATGAATCCTGTTGTATTCGTTGTATCACGAATATAATTGATATAAAATACAAATCTCTCACATATATTTGATTAGTTACAATTGATACATAACACATTTGACGGAGAGAATGAATGCATATTGTGTTTGCATGAATCACGAATACAATTCATACAGAATACAAATATAGTTGATATAAATACAAAATAGTTTTTCAAATACATTTGATAGAAATACAAACCTCTCACCTATATTTGATTGAACACAATTGATATATAATACATTTGAATAGATTTCTTTTTATTGACAGAGTGAGAGGGGGAGAGAGAAGGAAGTGGGAGGAGAGAGGCGAGGGAGAGAGAGAAGAGAGAAATTTGCCATAAAATCCTACATATAGCTATGAATTGTAATATTTTAAACTTTAGTGGTTAATCATAAATAATTATCAGTGTTTGCCTTGTTGCGTAAGTTTTCCTTGAAGGACATAGTGTACACAATATAAAATATCATGAATAGACTTCCCCGCTATCATGTATAAGTTAAGGCATATTCGAGGTCCAAGTCTACTTACCTGCATTTGAAGACTTACATCCTTGGCCCAAAACTATGGGGTGTAACAAAAACATTAAGATACATGAATATATATGACAAATATACAGGAGTTCTGCATAATCAGCTTATTCCCCAATGTTACAGAAACTAAAAAATAGAAAAAGAAAAGGCAAGCATGTAGACAACTACATTTAACTGATTCACACCCTAAACTTTCAGATAGTTTGCACTGAACAAAACTGCCACTGAATATAAGACGGTCCATCAAATTAGACCTTGGGAAGCATTTTTCTAATTCTTTCAGAAATGGAACACTACATCTGAAGTTCACATGTGAGGTGATAAAGGTTTACTACTTACAATGCGAAGTGGCATCGCTCATCTCCAGTTTCATTCTTCTTCTGTGGTTTGTCGAAAATCATGCAGCACACTTTTCCGTATAAATTCAATGAATTAATTTTGTGAAGTTTGCGTTTAGCAGAGCCAATCATTCCCTTTACTGGATCTTCATCTTGGTATTGATCTCTGTAAAGCAAGCTTTCAAACTTCACCAATCATTCCCTTTTACCCTCTTGTGTATCATCTTCTACATCAGAACTGTCGCTACCTTCCTTCCTATCCATTTTGATAAGACCAATGTCACCTTGTGGAGTTTCTTTGCATAAGGATTCAGTTTCTTCATCCTCGTCTTCACCCCTTGCATCAGAGTATGCATATCTGGAATGAAAACTTCATGTCAGTTAAAAGCAATAAAATGTAAAAGGTTGAAGGGGTATTACAGCTCCAGAAAATTAAAGCCTAAAACGCTTCAGAACTTTTCTCATCTTGTTGAAATGTCTGGCTGTAATTTGAGAAAAGAAATTGTCTCTAACTAGAAACAAAAACTAGCTTTGCTGCATTATTACCCACTGACGAATTGCTACAGTTAAAATATAGGTATTTTTTTGAGAAATGGCAATCCAAAGGAATGGTAGCATTAGGAGCCTGCCCTTTTCTTAATTAAAGCAAGTTTCTGGCAGTTCCCAAACCTGGATTCATTAGGACATGGATTTATCCTGTTCACTAATGGTAAACTTTGCCAAAGTTGAATTATAACTCAATTGACTAGATAAATGTTGAAATGGTGAAGTTTAATCCTTCACACATAAACTGAGACAAAACATGTAGAGATGGTGTAATTGTATTGAACAAAAGACCTGTTACTACAGATAGTAACATGGAGGGTGGAGGAAATATGAAAGGAAAAATTAAGCATAAAGTATTAATGGAACTGCAGACTTCAGTTTTTCAATGCTTTAAATGTCATGTCAGGATAAAGCATGGATGCATTCTCTTTTTCAAATAATGTATATGTTGCATCTCTTTCAGGCAATTAATGCTTGACCATTTTTATCTTCCTGCATTAAATGATTACTAGATAACACAAGACTAAAACACAACACTATTTATGACTCTTCCAAAATATCTACCGTTGTGAGGTCTGAGATGGTGCCCATAGGTAGCAGATGACACACAGCAGTCCAAAGGCGAGAATATCCCAGAAAGCAGTGATGATCCAACCTCCCTGCCACCTCTCATTGAAGGGATCTGTTGTTTTGAAGTAAACCTGCAGGAAAGGACTAGACGATTTAAGCTTTGCAGGTTGCGGGAATCCCTACAACATTCATCCAGGATTAAAGAGAAGACCATTAACATTCAGCATACGTGGATATGATGATGGGGAAAACTGAAATACAACAGATCAACCAAATGGAGCTGGTTACAGAAGTTTCTTCTAAAACGAACTCCGTCTTACAGGCGATTTCTGGTGCCACAGATCAAACAGATTGGAACTTTTTTTTTCATACACTAAATCCCACCCTGCAAAGCCCCTCCACTTCTCCAGTTGTCAACAATGGCTTTCTATATGCCCCCTTGGAGAATCAAACACCCAATCTCATGACTGTAAGTGGAGGGTTGTTTCGACCAGGCTATCCTTCTCTTGTCAACAGGGAAAAGAAGGATCCTTTCGGCAGGAGAAGATCTGACAGTATGATCAGTTCCACCTCGAAAAAGAATAGAAACCACAAGGGCATACTGTACTTGGTAGTTCCATAGCTTGCTAAGTAATGATCTTTAATGGGAAAATTGTAATGGAAAATAATCACGGATTTCCAATTAGCTGACTGACAGAAGAAATACTATGGAATGGGATTTTGTTTTCCTCAAAATTTTGAATATGGAAAGTTGGGGTATAAAATAGTCATGAAGAAGCCTAATTCTTTTAGGATTACTTGGAACAATATATTCCCTTTTACAAACCTACAAGTTACCCCAAAACTCACACATGACAGAGTGGTTGAAACTTGTAACAACATTTCCAAGTACCTTAAAACTAAAAATTACTGAGAACCACCCTTTAATATTTAATTACTATGTCAAAGTCGCATAGCTCATGGTAAAGAGGTATATGGTACATAGTGAAGATGAGTCAATAATGAAATGTTTGGTTCAGTTCTCTCTTACTTCAAAAAAATAAAAAAAATTAGTGATTCAGCTGGTATATATTAGCTGTATCGACTACAACTGATTGTATGACGTCTCTTGGGATGGTTGAAAATTTCTTCTCTGAGTTGAAGACAGTCTCAAAGCGCCAGATGAACCGATCCTATCAAGACTTTTTCAGGAAAAATCTAACCAACTACGCCAAAATTATAACAAATTTTAATTAAATTAATGGAACTGTATAGTCCGTATAAGAGATTCCTACCTTCTCCCATCCCGCTGCACTAAATAACTTGGCCCAGGATTTGCTTTGAAATTAGGTTCTCCATGCACCATTTGGAATGAGAAATTATGACTTGAGTATCTTCCAGATATGTGTCAACAATTGTTACCTTATCTGAAACAAATATTTGTCTCCTAGGTGGGCATTATGCCGAAAGCACAAGAGATTTATCAAGGAGGGGTTCCTATACAGTTTTCAGCAACTACTCAGACAATAACCACACCGTTCAAGTATTTCACTCAACAGCATACCCAATGTGATCCCACAAGTGGTGTCTGGGAGGGTAGAGTGTACGCAAATCTTGACCCACCTTGCGTAAGGTAGAGGTTGTTTCCGATAGATCCTCAAGCTCAAGATAAGTGTTTTCATAAATAGGTTTGAAAAATACAAGAGTGAAGAAGTAATGATGAAAATACTGAGGAAAAGGAAAGTATCTAAAGCAAAAAAGCAACATTAGTAGGATAACAAAAGATAATACAAGAACAATATTAATATTATTGATAAGAAGAAGAGATAGCAAAGGTGCTTCAACAAGAATCATGCTCTCCCATAGAAAAGAGAGAAATAATTCGGCTACCGACTACTCTAATCCTTGACCTCCATGCTCTCTTATCTAGGGTCATGTCCTCGATAAGTTGAAGATGCTTCATGTCTTGTCTAATCACTTCTCCCCAATTCTTCTTCGGTCTACCTCTACCTCTCCTTAGACCTACCACTACCAAACTCTCACACCTACTCACTCCTCATTGGAGCCTCTGTACTCCTCTTCACATACCCGAACCATCTCAATCTTGTTTCCTTCATCTTGTCCACCAAGGAAGTCACTCCCCCCTTGTCCCGTATATCTTTGTTCCTAATCTTATCTCTCCTTGTATGCCCGCATTTTTTTTTTGATAAACAGTAACTTTGTATTATATCCAGAAAAGTACTTAGGTAGTACTGAAACCATATCCTAGTATGCCCACATTTAGTGAACCTTTTAAACAAGGAAATTACGATAGACCTAAGGGACAAGCCTCTAAGTAGTTATATCATGCTGATCAAATTAAAAAGCCTTATTGATTTAATTTCTAAAGTTCATGCATCAAACACAAACCTCATATCCAATCCATGCAACTGAAGCAATGACAGTGATTGCTAATGCATTTGAAAATTGTCTGTAAATATCCAACTTCACAGAACTCCTCTTTGCCTGAAGAAACAAGTCGTGAGAGAATCAGACATTTTATGAGAAAAAAAGGGATGAAACGTTTGGAAGATGTAGTTGTACACAAGTTTCAATAAAAACAGTAAGATATCAACCTGCAGCTGTTCCAGTGTCTTTGAAAGAGAAGTGAAAATCCATAAGATCAAGAATGCATCTAATAATGCATCAGGAAGGACCAACATAATTCTTGCTCGCCCTGCAATGTCATTTATTGTACCAACGTATTCGGTAATGTCTAGCAGTATAGATGCCACAAAATAGGTTATTCCAAGAAGGAGCACCTTTGTGGTGAGACCACCAAGGGTAGGGCGAACAACACCATAACCCATTGAGATAGAAAGAATAAGAAGGCGTGAAACAGTTCTCCTTGTGGCTCCAATTGTAACAACCCAACTCGTGAGTCCCACAGGCCTTGCACCAGTATTGTTGAAATAAGCATAATCAAAATACCAAAATATCATCTCCAATAACCCAAGGGCAATAACTCCAGTGATGCAGTACTGGAGCGGCAGAACGTCCTGCCGGTGTCTGACATACTGAAGACACCAGATTGCAGTGAGAAGTATATATGCTACGGTCATTATAGCATAAAACTTCATTAGGGGCGACATTCGACCAGGCAAATATCCATCAGGATTTTTCCATACTGTCCTCCCAGATACCTTCATTCCCTTAAGCTTAGGATCACATGAGATGAAGAAGAGGTTATACATTCCCGTCTTTTTTATGTAAACCTCCTTCTTCTTCAATTGGACTGACAACTGTCTTCCTTTAAAGTTTACATTCAACACCATTGGCCAATTAGCATCCGTCACTGAAGGTGTTCTAATGACTTCGCCTTGCTTGCAACCTTCAAGTTTAGCAAGATCAGAGGTGCAACAAATGGACCTTTGCCCACCATATGGCGAACCACCAATATTGTCACGATCTGCAGCCTCAAATATTATGATTTGAACCAACCCACTATTATATGCCATAGTTGGATGCTGGTCTGCAGCTGCTTTGCTCCTCCAAAATGTGATATTCTCAAACCTTTAAATGTTCAAATCATCAGATACTAATGCAATAGGTTACAAACAATGTCACTGAGCCCAAAATCTATCTATCAGTACTGTCCCTTAAATTGCACCAACATCACAATAGATCTTCCGGAAGTTTAATAAAAAGTGCAGACCAAGTATCATTTTAGATCTGACCATCTTTTCATAATACTTGTGGGTAATCTATCAAAGGTGGATCTCGGATTTAAAGTCAGTGGTAATGATGTACCTTACATACAATATACGTTTACAACAATGTCTCAACCAGTTCAGTGGTTACAGTGTACATAACATATATACACTTGCAATTATGAATGAACCAGCTATCTAGGTGGATCCAGAATTTAAAGTTGTGTAATATTCCTCTTCATTTTTATACAGATATTGTTAAAGTTTTAGGTGGATCCTGGATTTTAAGTAGTGCAATATTCTTCTTCTTCTTCTAAAAAATGACTTAATAGTATCTTAGTCAGCTTGATCGCTCGCCCCGACAGAACAAACCAAAACTTGGGACAGATGGAAAAAATGTCCCTCAACTGGATTTAGACTTTGATTCCTAAAGTTGCTTGGATACATATAAACACAAACACACATATAGTTGGAGCGCAAGAGTAATTGAAGAGTTCACCTGATATAAGAGAGGCCATCATGGGCCGTAGAGCGAAATGGGCGATGGGGCGGAGGAATGAAGCGGGAGGAAGCGACGCCTTCACTTCCACCGGAGACAAGGTAAGCATTTCCAACTTCTCTGAATGGATCTCTGTTATAGATGTGAATTGAGGATTCCACTGATGTGAAGACTGATAATAGTATAGCGAGAGTGGGCAGTAGTAGTAAGCACTGGACTGAAATGCAAGCCATGGATGAAGGCGCAAATCCAGGCGATAAATTGAGAGAGAGGATGGAGAATAGATCAGCGAGTTTGGTGGAGGTTGAGTGAGAGAGAAAAGATATCGGAGTTTTAAATCTGTTAACCGGTGCAGATGTTGCTTCTTACGCGCCTGTAAAGCGTGTGCAGCGGTCCACCAGATCTCGCTGCTATTAAACTTAAGCAACGTATTTTCTTTCCTTTCTTCTTTTTTTTTTTTAAATTTATTTTTCAAGGTTAAGTAATTGTCACGCGACATCATCGAAAATACCAAGAATTTGAGAGCTTGAGTTATAATTGCGAGTGTAATATAACTATTGTGATGAAAATTAGCTACCCTTCACTGGGAAAGGATATTTTATACTCTAACCCTAAGTAATTGTCATGACCTAAAGTACACCTTAGCCGTAACATGACATATAGGACCCCGAAAGACCCTATACAAGTCACTTAACAAACATATATAAGATGATAGAATCTTAAAGAGTTCAAAAGACATTTTTGATTAATAAGGGTTTGACAAAAAGTAGCGGAAATCTAAATAAGTCTCAAAGCCATCTATTACATCATATGAGTGATTGGGACGTAACTCATATATCACATATAAAATCCGAAATGAAAAGACATGAAAGCATAAAAGAGTATCGGTCCTTCAAACATGAGGACTCACCAATCTGTTAAAAAACTCTAAGGATTAATCTAGCCACGAGTGTGGAAAGTAGGAGCGTCGAATCCTACATTAGTGAAACAATGTAGGCAATAGTATATGTTAGTACATAGAATGTACCATAGTCGGGACCCACGACCCGTCGGTGGGACCACTGCCCGTGGGTGGGTCTCGTCATTTGAGGTCCAAAATTTATTGGTCTTTGAACTTATCGACTCCCAACCAGGACGGTCCGTAAATTGATCGATGGACCGTAGGTCGTGGTCGTCGGTGAGCTCGGCAATTATTTTCTTAAGGGCTTTTGGGTCTTTTCCCAATTATTCTATCCTAATACTATGTCATTTTACCCTTACCTAGAAGTCCTATATAAGTATTTTTAACCCTAAATTTCTCCAATTTAAATCATTCTCTCAAATTCCTAAAAGAAGAACAAGTCTTCCTCTCCAAAATATTTCTCTCTAGAAAGCTTGAAGAAGAAAGAGTCAACATAGGGTTTTCAAGTTAAGCCTCAAATTCCACCATTGAAGGCAAGCTTTTGGCATTGAGGTATAATAATCTTCATTCATGGAGCATTTTCTTCCATGGAGTTCCCATATTCTCCAATTTACAAAGTTAAAAATATCCAATTGAGTTAGGGTTTTTCTTCCATGTCACGGGTTCTTTAAATATTGATTTACTTAATTTTTTTATGACCTATCAAGCATGAATTGAGATAATTACATGATTTTATGATGAACTCCCATGAACCCATGTCTAACCCTTGTTTTCTAGATTATCATGATTGAAAGTGGGCTTTGAACTATGATAAGATAATTATGGAATTATGCATGTTCTTGTGAAATTGATGTAAATGTTTTAAGGATTCTTGAGAGTAAAGTATCAATGATGTTGTGTTGTGAAAGGGTCTCTCATGAACACGTAAAAGCATGAATTGAAAACTAGCTTTGATTGGTAGTCTTAATAGTACCTTTCCAGGGATGACTTATGACAAAGCTTGGATTGGCAATATGATGTGCCCTTCCATGGATGATAAAGACAAAATAAGAAATTGACTATTCCGTGGGATTTACGCTTAGCATCGAGAGGATATTGAGATGGAAGCTCTCCCATTAGTAGAGATCGGGTTTCTAGAAGCAATCTCATTATCTCATACCTATGTGCCCCCATAGGATGATTGTCTTAGACATTAGCTAGTGGATCCACATAAACTAGAAGTTCATGGTCTTACCTTGGCAAGTAGGACACCCCTTTCGGTGTGGGGTAGACACCAGATTCCGTGTTGATAGCTCACATGGTCGTATATGTAGGTTAAAGGTAAATCTCCCACAATAATGAACTAAGTTTACTTCAAGAAATATCACGAATGTTTTAAAGATGTTAGCTTGTATTGACCATGTTTATATGACTTATGTTGTTTAACTCTTTTACCTTATGTTTAGCTTGGTCATTGCATATTATTAAAATGTCCCTTTTCAAGCATGTTTTCAAATGTTTTATGCATGACTTTCATACTTAGTGCATTTTTTGTACTAATGCATACTCTTACCTACATTTCTTATCAAAATGTAGGGTCTGACGCTCCAAGTTTGAACTTCCGTGGCTAGGGATTATTTGTAGAGACTTGAAGATTGGTGAGTCCTCCTACATTCGAGGACCGGGCCTTTATTTCATTATGTCACGACCCAGGTGTACCCCTAGACGTAACATGGCGTATAGAAACCCGAATGACTCCATACAAGCCACTTAATCCTCATAACATAAGCAATAGAATAATAAGAGTAAAATACATTTCAAGTCTAAAAAGTTTTTCATAAAAGAAGGTGAAAGTCTAGACACTTTGTCTCATCATAGCCATCTATTACAATCTTGAATGAAATAGGGCCTAGACCATACAACTTGTTCAAAAGGAAAGTACAAGAAATAGAATAAACATTAGGAAACCCATCCTCGGACCATGAGGACCTACCAAGCTCGAGAAAAAATCAAATCCAAGCTCTAGCCACAAGAATGATCACCTCGAGTACCGGACCCTACACTTGGAAAAAAGTGTAGACAAAAGTAGACGTTAGTACAAAAATGCACCAAGTATGACAACCATGCACAAAAACATTGAATACATGATAAAAAGGACCTTTCATTCCAAAGCATGCAATTTACCAAGTTAAACATAGTATAAGAGGTTAGAAATCATAAGTCGTAAAACATAGGCAACATAAATCATCATCATCTTTAAAACCTTTGAACTCATATACAAAGCCTCTTGAGTAACCATAGTTCATTATTCATGTTCTTGTTGTGGAAATAAGCCTTAACCGACATGAGACCATGTGAGCTATAACATGATCACCCGGTGTTATCCACACCGAAAGGGTTGTCCTACTTGCCTAAGGTAGAACCATGGTTTGTTAGCTTAGGTGGATCCACTAGCTAAATATCCTACGGGGCACGTAGTTTATGGGATAATGAGAATGTTACTAGAAACCCGGACTCAACTTGCGTAGAAGGTCTCCATCTCATGAGATATACTTGAGAAACCCGGACTTAACTAGCGTAAAAGGTTCCCATTTGGAAGTCGGACTCAACTTGCTTAAAAGCTTTCATCTCATATTGAATATCCACTAAGTGCTCAACATTAATTCCCACAGATTACTTATTAAGTCTTGACTTAACTCATGTTTCATGGAAGGATGTCCTTGACAATTAATCCAACTTAGTTCATTAGGATAGCTCTTAGATCATGCGTGAGAAAACCTTTCACCGTCCATATCTACATGTAAATCTTAGATTCAATTAGGTGAGAAAGCCTTTCAACCTTAGAATCTTCATTATGTGAGAAAACCTTTCACATCATTTTCATATGTGTTTACGAGAATGTCCTTTCAACAACAAAACAACAACCATATCATAATCATTGACACTTCACTCTCAAAGTGTTCTCAAAGCATTTATATAGATTTCATAAAAACATGCATAATCTCATACTTTGCCCTTTTAAGGTTCAAAACTTAAAGTCAATCAACACATCTAGAATTAAAGCATTAGACATGGATTTCATTATAATTCATGTGATTCTATCACTTCATGCATAAATTTATGAAATCTCTCTTTCATCAACAAAGACCCACATCATAAGATCACAATTGAGAAATATGGGAATTTCATGGGTTCTTGGGGATATATCATAAACACCATAGGAAATCATCAATTCATGCTTAATATAACATAATTCAACCATTAGAATCAAGTTTGCAAGGAACCGATGACTTTTGAATCAAACCCCAACATTTGGGGATTTCTATCTTTTTGAAATTGGAGATTTTGAGAGAACTACATGGATGAAAGTTATCCATGGATGAAAACTACCATACCTTAACAACAAAGCCCAATGAAAGTGATGTAAAAAAGCTTGATCTTGAACCCTAGCTTGAATATCCTCCACCTTCTTCTTCTTCTTCCTCTTCCTCTTCCTCTTCTTCTTCTTCTTTCTCTTCCTCTTCCTCCTCCTCTTCCTCTTCCTCTTCTTCCTCTTCTTCGTCTTCTTCGTCTTCTTCGTCTTCTTCTTCTTCTTCGTCTTCTTCTTCTTCTTCTTCTTCTTATTATTATTATTATTATTATTATTATTATTATTATTATTATCCTCCTCCCCCTCCTTCTCCTCCCCTTTCTCCTTCTCCTCATCCTCCCCCTTCTCCTTCTCCTTCTTCTTCTCCTTCTTCTTCTTCTCCTGCTTCTCCTCATGCTTCTTCTCCTCATTCTCCTCCTTCTCTTCCTTCTCCTCCTTCTCCCCCTTCTCCTCCTCCTCCTCCTCCTCCCCCTCCTTCTTCTTCTTCTTCTTCTTCTCCTCCTCCTTCTCCTCCTCCCCCTCCTCCTCCTCCTCCTTCTTCTTCTCCTCCCCATTCTTCAACTTTCTAGAGAAAGAATATTTTGTAGAGGATAAACTTTGGGATTCTTTTGGGTTTTGGAAAATTTGACTTAATTGGGTGAGTTTTGGAGTAAAGATGACTTATATAGTGACCCTAGGCTTAGGCAAAACAATCTCACTTAAGTTGGATTAAAACTGGAATTGACCAATTAACCCTCAACTTAAAGTGACCTGCCCAGGGACCACGTGAGGTACCACAAGCTGTGGTCCCCTCCGTGGACCTTGAGGTAGTGGCCAGGGTGGCCACATGTTGCCTCTCATGGTGAAGTAATGACCGCAACCCCTCCCACGGCCCGTGGTGGCCTTCGCGAGTCGTCAAGTAGCTCGTGGGGAGGGTCCTCTTTTGGGCAGCCTTGGCAAGGCTACTACCTAGCCTACCACGAGCCACATCACATGCAGTGGTCCTCACCACGAGCCATGGTAGTGGTCGTGGTTGCTTGGGAAGTGTCTAGGGGAGAGTGGACTACCCTAGTCCTCTCCCTTGGCCCTTGCCCACTTCCATGGCTCTAACCCCCACGCTTAGCTCTAGTTTAGCTTACTAGTTTTTGGGGTGTTACAACATCTCTCCCTTGGGAACATTTGTCTTCGAATGACGTTTTAGACACCTTACGGTAGTAAAGACTCAAGACTAGCAGCCCATCAAGCATGCAACATCATCAAATGCACACAAACAAGAATGAAACATCAACTCCTACTCAAACATACTCAATGCATCACAAAGAAGTAGGAACTACATCTAACAACCATTATGCATGAAATTTCAACATTTCTCATGATCTTAGGAGGAATTACATTCTCCAAGCTAAAAGCATGCTCAACACAATCTCATGGAGCCTTTATGCAATTTATTCTCAAAAGGCATAATCAAAGCATGTTCATCAATTTATTTCATGAAGTCAATAGGCAATTCATACTCAATGCACAACAACATGAGGAAAATCAATCATATAAACTCATTTTCTTTCTAAACATAAATTTCTCATGAACATGCATAACATAGGGAAATCATGGAAAACTCATATAGCACACATGACTCCCAAAACAAGGAAAACTCAAGAGGAACTCATTACCTCAAGCTAGAATAGGAGTAGAAGGAAAAAGATGAGGATAGCGGGATATCAGATCGGTCTCGACCTCCCAAGTAGCACCCTCAACTAGTTGATTCCTCCATAAGACCTTCACGAAAGTTATTTTCTTGTTTCTCAATTTCTTAACTTGTTGGTCTAGAATCTTTACCGGAACTTCCTCATGCGAAAGACTTTTATAAACCCCCAACCCTTCTAAGGGGATTATGTATGTCGGATCTCTAATACACTTCTTAAGCATAGAGACATGAAACACTGGATGTACCGAAACCAACTTACTTGGCAAATCTAACTCATAGGCAACTTTACCAACACGTCTCAAAATTTGGTATGGTCCTACATACCGGGGACTAAGTTTTCCCTTCTTGCCAAATATCATCACACTCTTCATGGGTGAGATTTTCAAATAGACCCAATTGTTTACCTCAAATTCTAGATCCCTTCTCCTCACATCAACATAAGACTTTTGCCGACTTTGAGCTATTCTCAACCTCTCTCTAATGAGTTGGATTTTCTCAATAGCCTCAAGAACCAATTCGGGACCTATCAAAGCAACTTCCCCCACCTCGAACCAACCTATAAGAGACCTACACCTCCTACCATACAAGGCCTCAAATGGAGCTTACCAATATTTGAGTGATAACTATTATTGTAGGCAAACTCTACCAATGGCAAATGGTCATCCCAATTACCCTTAAAGTCAATTACACAAGCCCTTAACATATCTTCCAAAGTTTGGATGGTACGCTCTGCTTGCCCATCGGTTTGGGGATGAAAAGTCGTGCTAAGCTTAACCTTGGCGCCAAGACCCTTTTGGAAAGACCTCCAAAAGTGAGAAGTGAATTGAGGGCCACAATCATAAATAATGGATAAAGGCATTCCATGCAACTTCACCATTTCTCTTATATACAACTTAGCATAGTCCTCCGCCGAATAGGAAACCTTAACAGGAATAAAGTGAGCCGATTTTGTCATCTGTTCTACAATAACCCAAATAGAGTCATGTTGTCTCTAGGTGCGAGGCAAACCAACAATAAAGTCCATGTTCACCTCTTCCCACTTCTAAGTAGAAATATGTATATCTTGGGATAAACCTCCCGGTCTTTGATGCTCAACCTTAACTTGTTGAAAATTAATACACTTAGCCATAAATTTTGCGATATCTTTCTTCATTCCATTCCACCAATAGACCTCCCGCAAGTCGCGATGGATCTGGGTGGCTCCCGGGTGAATGGAATACCGAGAACTATGGGCTTCCATCAAGATTTTCTCTCTCAAGTCGTCAACATTAGGATCACACAAACGGCCTTGGTATCTAAGTACACCATCTCCCCCTTGGGAAAAAGCCTCAACGGATTTCTTAAGTACCACCTATTTCAATTCAACCAAAATAGGATCAAAGCCATGCTTAGATTTCACATCCGCCACAAAAGACGATTCAGACCCATTGTGAACCATAACATCACCCTTGGTGGAGTCCACTAATTAAACACCTAACCAGGACAACCTTTGAACATCTCGAACCAACTCTTTCTTATCATCTTCGATATGAGCAATACTACCCATAGACAACTGACTAAGAGCATCTGCCACTACATTTGCCTTACCGGGGTGATAAAGAACACTCATGTCATAATCCTTCAATAATTCAAGCAACCTCCTTTGGTGAAGATTCAAATCATTTTGACTAAACACGTATTGTAAACTCTTGTAATCGGTAAACACATCAACCTGAACCCCATATAAATAATGCCTCCAAATCTTTTAAGGCAAATATAACCGCCGCTAACTCAAGGTCATGGGTAGGATAATTCTTCTCATGGACTTTACGTTTCCTTGAAGCATAGGCAATCACTATACCATTTTGCATGAGCATGCATCCCAACCCAACTCTAGAAGCATCAGAATACACTGTGAAACTATCCGTACCTTTCGGTAAAGTCAACACCGAAGGGGAAGTCAGTCTATCCTTCAACTCTTCAAAACTTTTCTCACAAGCTTCCGACCAAATGAACTTAGCCTTCTTTTGAGTCAAAGCCGTCATCAGAGAGGCAATAGAAGAAAATCCCTCAACAAGCCTTCTATAATAACCGAAAAGAACCAAGAAGCTTCTAATGTCCGAAGGAGTTAGAGGTCTTGGCCAACTCTTAACCGCATCCGTCTTCTTAGGATCTACCTCAATACCCTTACTTGACTCAATATGCCCAAGGAATGCTATGGACCTTAATCAAAATTCACACTTGCTAAACATTATGATAAGTTGATCATGGTCCTTAAGAACTTGCAATACAATCCTCAAATGATCAACATACTCATTTTCACTCCTTGAATAGATCAAAATGTCATCAATGAACACAATCAAGAACATGTCAAGGTATTGTCTAAACACCCTATTCATTAAGTCCATAAATGTCGCCGGAGCATAAGTCAACCCAAATGACATTACCAAAAACTCATAGTGACCATACCAAGTTTTAAAAATCGTCCTGGGAATATTCTCACCTCTCACCCTTAATTGGTGATAACCCGACCTAAGGTCAATTTTTGAGAAAACTTGCCCTTTGTAGTTGATCAAACAAATCATCTATCCTTGGAAGAAGATACTTGTTCTTAATGGTCAATTTGTTCAACTGACGATAATCGATGCACATACGAAGAGACCCATCTTTCTTTCTAACAAACAACATGAGAGCACCCCATGGTGAGATACTCGGTCGGATGAAGCTCTTATCCAACAAGTCTTTCAACTCCTTTAACTCAGTCGGGGCCATTCTATAAGGAAGAATTGAGATAGGTTGCGTATCTGGGAGAATGTCAATACTGAAGTCTATTTCCCACTGGGGAAGAATACCGGCTAGATCATCTGCGAACACTCCAGAAACTCATTTACAATGGGGAACGACTCAAGAATAGGGGTTTCAAAATCTATATCCCTCACCCTAACAAGATGGTAAATGCAACCCTTAAAGATCATCTTTCTTGCTTTAAAACATGAGACGAACTGACCCTTAGGCATATAATTTCCCCCCTTCCACTCAAGGATAGGCTCATTCGGGAACTGAAACTTGACTACACGAGTTCTACAATCAATCGACGCATAACAAGAGTGCATCCAATCCATACCAAGAATAACATCAAAATCTAGCATGTCAAGCTCTACCAAATCAACAAGGGTAACCTTATGAGATAGGAAAACATGGTATCTTCTATAAACCCTCTTAGCCACCACAGAATCAACAACAAGAGTAGAGACAAAAAAGGTTCTAACAACACATCAGAGATCATATAAAATTGTATTGCCACTTATGGCATCACAAAGGACAAAGTAGCACCGGGATCTAACAAAGCATACACAACTATATGGAAAACTTTTAACATACTGGCAACCACATCCAAAGAATTCTCTTGTTCACCTTGGTTTTAGAGAGCATAGAAGCGGTTTTGCTTGGGAGCATTGGAATTTGAACCACTAGGAGGAGCTTGCATGCCCTCTCTTCAGTTAACCTTAAGCATCAGGCAATCTCTCATTTTGTGACCACTCTTTCCACAACAAAAGAAACCATCCGTGCCGGCTAGGCACTTACCATCATGTTTCTTCCCACACTTCACACAAGTAGGCCTAATTACAGAAGATCTACTACCATTACCCCCTTGGGATTTAGGGTTAGTCACCCTATCTCTAACAACAAGTAAGTTTGCGATAAAGTAGCAATTAGCACGTAAACCCCCTCCCCTTGGATGATCCCCAAGATTATTTCATATATATAGAGAGTGTTACTAAAAAAATTATTACAACACCAAATAAAATAATACAAATATTATAAACACAAATGAAAACTAGATCCCATCTGAAAGACCCATCCCTGGCGACTCTTCGAACTTAAAATCAAGTCCGAATATGCTAAAATGAGATACAGACAAATATATGGCATACAATAATATAACAAAACAATAACACTAATTACGGGCAGATTCAACATATGCGCATGTTCATTTTATACATATTCGACAAAACAAGCATTTAGACAAGTAAAGCATAACAACAAATATAATATCACACAGAGCGAGGAGAGAGCGAAAACTGACCCGGATGTTCCCTTTTTATTTCATTTTTCAAACACACAACAACATTCGTAATAAGATAATACAAGACGAAATTTAAAGTAATAAAGAAGAGCTAACCGATTATGCAGAAAGTTTTATCAACAATGAAGTATTTTAGCAAAATATCCAAATTGAATCAGCTACACAGCAACACAGCAAAGCGAGAGCTATTCAATGCTTTAGACTTTTTTTCTTTTAAACCGTAAAGTATTTTTTTCTTTTTAGTGTTAAGAGTGTGTCCGAATCTAAACCGTGTGATGGTTCTAGCCCTCTTTTATAATGAGACAAAGGGCCATTTTATATAATAGAAGAATAGAGCACTCAAAGGAAAATAATAAATTAAGGAGTCAATTATACTTTATTTCCTTAAACAACCGGGAACCGAATCAAATTCTATATAATTTATTTTATTTTATTTTTTTACCAAATATAAAAGCAAGTGAGAATCTCCATATTAAATGAAAAAAATGCTAATATTCTTTAATATTCACAAGCAATTTATTACCATATAATCAAACAAATCAGAAACGGGCAAGAGACAATTATGGAAATAAAATCGATTTACTAGATCAAGCAAAGAATCAATTCAATTTAAACAAATTGCATTACCTTAAAGAAAGCCATAAATAATGGTTCAAGAAACTAGAGTTATTGACCATTTCAAATAATCAATTATATGCGAGAAAACATTAACAGATTAGCATAATTAGGAGATTAGCATAATTAGGAGAAATCGAAGCAACATTTAATCGGTTAATTATGCATTACCAATTTCAATAGTCATATTATCATGCATTACCAATTTCAATAGTCATATTATCATGCATTTGAAGGCTTAAATCATATTACACCATATCATTATCAAGCTAACAAACAAGTCCGCAAGAACAAGAGAAATCATAACTAGTACGATTCACATTTAAAATGGAATAACCTTTCATAAAGTGAGCATGCATAAAAACATTTATACATCAGAAAATCCATGCCAAATTGAGAATGAAAAGAAGAACAAAAATTATTAAAAGATGAGATAATAATTTTAAAGAACTATACCTGGACGGATCCGTTAGAGATCCATCTTTTAAACCAACTCAAAATTTCAAAAGTTCCAGCGGAGCTCGCTTGTTCAAAGCTTATTGTTGCTATTTTTCGGCGTCATTGACCTCACATGGCCGCTGGTTCTCGCCGACAAGAGAAGAGAAGTGAGATGGCGCTGGCTCTACCTTCTCGCCGGCGGTTGCTGCTGTTTGTGCCGACTGTAGTTGCTGCCAGCGATGGAGGCTTGTTGGTGGTTCTCGCCAGTTGCTGGAGTTGTTGTCGTTCGAATCTTGCTGCTGTTGCCAGAAAAAGAGGAGACCGATGCTGGCCTGCTGCTTGAAGCATCTTCATTGCTATTGTCCGGTGGCTTCACTGGTTGGAGTTGTTGTATGTGCTTGCCTGAATGTTATATCTTCGTTGACTGCTTGCTACTGGTGGTCCTGTGAAGAGAGAAGAGAAAAGAGAAGAAGAAGGGAGGAGAAGAGAGGAGAGGCGGATTCAAAGAGAAAGAAGAAGGAATTAGGTTAAGGTTTGGGGGTATTTTGATTAAAATAGGAAAGTTAGGATCTTAAATCAGGACCATTGAATCATTTTGAGATGAGAGGCTGAGATTTAAACGGAATGAGATGGACGGTCAAGATTTAAAGGAGGGATCTTAAATCAGATTGGATTGGATTTGAAATGGTCAAAATTGAAATAAAATTGGCTAGAATTGCAATGAAAGGGTGGATATTATTGAAACAAAATTGAAATTGATTAGGCAAGAATTGAAAGGAATTAGAATAAAATAGGCTACAATTTAAATGATTTTGAGGGAAATTAAAGAAATGATATCTAATTAAAATACTACAAATATTATAACATTTTATATAATCGCTTAAATTTTAAAAACAAATGAATTATTTCGAGGTTTACTAATAATTTAAAAATATTTTAATAGCATTTACAATAATTTTTATAAAGCATGCATACTAAATAATTTTTTTATACGAAATCGATTAAAATTTTAAACTCGACATATTTTAATAATACGTATTTAATCGGATAGCATTTTCGAAATTGCTAAAGGTCGATCAAAATTGGGTGTCAACAGCTGCCCGTTGGTTGCTTTAGAATGAAGGATGAATTGTCGGGCAACCAACGTTGACTTAGTAGCCGATTTTGTCGGACCGACGAAAGATGTCAGCGGGATCAATTGAAGTTATAAAGTTACAAAGGGGTACGATCGAGACTTTGGTGTTAAGTCGCCTACATATCTCTGGTTATACGAGAATCAGGTTGTGTGTAGTTCTAGATTTAGGAGCAAACGAAGCTCCTAAAAATTGAAAGAGTGGTACGGTATTCGAACGGGAACGATATTGGCTTGAACAGATTGGATTAGAGTAGCGAGAAGGCATGACAGAGAGATTTTTGGTTTAAGAGCGAAGGATCTGATGAAGAGGAGGTAATATGAGTAGCCAAGGATTAGATGAAAAACGGTAATATGAGTAGCTAAGAATTTGATAGGGCCTTTGTTGCGATAGATGTAAGCACGATAATTGTAGCCGAGAGGGAGAAAAATGTCTCACCTGTAAAATGTCAGTCTCTGCAAATCTGTAGCTTGTAATATGACTAAATAAAGTGACTAGAGTAGATATATCAAATAAATGGTAAAAGTAAACATGATGCAATTTCCCATATCGACAATGATGTTTGCCATAAGACTATGAAAATGATGTCTTAGGCTATGATGTTTAGGGCCATGATACACAAAACTTATATCCTCAGGTCATGAAAATGTTGTCTGCGAGCCCTGAAAAATTATGCCTTTAGATTATGACACCTTTGGATCATGATAAGCAGAAAATAAATCCTTAGGCCATGATATGATGTCCGCAGGCCATGAAAGATGCCTTTAGACCATGACGCCTTCGGAACATAAGTAATGAGTAAAGAAAGCGAATTTGTAATTCGGGCATCTGTTGATACTTGTAGCTTGATTTGAGTTTATTCGAGCATATGCATTTCTCGAGCACAATGCAATCTCAGGCACATGCAATTCAGGCACAATGCAATCTTCGGGCACATGCAATATCGGGTACAATGCAATTTTCGGGCTCATGCAATATCGGGCACAATGTAATTCTTAGGCACATGCAATATCGGGCACAATATAATTTTCGGGCACATGCAATATCGGGCACATGCAATATCAGGCACAATGCGATTCTCGGGTGCGTGCAATATCAGGCATAATGCAATCTTCGGGCATATGCAATATCGGGCACAATGCAATCTTCGGGCTCATGCAATATCGGGCACATGCAATTCTTGGGCTCATGCAATATCGGGCACAATGCGATTCTCGGGCACATGCAATATCGGGCACAATGCAATCTTCGGGCACATGCAATATCAGGCACAATGCAATCTTCGGGCACATGCAATATCGGGCACAATGCAATCTTCGGGCTCATACAATATCGGGCACATGCAATTCTCGGGCACAATGCAGTCTAGGGCACATGCAATCTTCGGGCATAATGCAATCTCGGGCACGTGCAATAATGTAATCCTCGGGCTCAAATGCAATCTCGGGCACAATGCAATATCGGGCACAAATGTAATCTCGAGCACAATGCAATCTCTGGGCATAATATAGTTTTCGGGATCATGCGATAATTGTTTGAGGGCATAAACCTTCGCCTTTTAGAAGGATTGAGTGTCATTTGTTGACGAATTCAGAATATTGTAGCTTTGACCCTTCGTCCTATGTAAGGAGTAGGTGCAGTTGAAAAGTTGATTTGTCAAGCTTGATATGGAGTAGTTTGATCCTTTTGTCTGATTGGAAGGGTAGGGTACCATTGATCGGCGATTATCGGGCCCAAAATAGCTTGGTCCTTTTATCTTGTCAGAATGATATGGCGCCGTTTATTAGCGATTCGTCAAGCTTAATAGTGGTCAAACGATGTTGAAGTTGTCTTTTGTATCTGTACCTATTTTTTCTGTATACAAAGAAAATTTGTGAGTTTAAAAATGGGGGGCGGTTGATCTGCCCCGACCAGTGTGCTCCTTTTGGCTTGCCATCCAGACCTTTCTGGGCATTTGCTTTGAAGAAAAATGTAAAATAGAAGGAGAGAGTTTTTGAAAAAGTTCTTGAAAATATTAGTTTGTAAAAAGTAATGTTGAATCTTTGACCATGGCACAGTTTGAGACTTTACAACATCTCAGTATCAAATCTGTTATCTGATCTTTGTTGAAGATTGTAGCTTGATTGCTGTGAATTTTTGAGACCCTCTCAAAAAATTTGCCCCAGTCTTGATTTGTGCAGAAAATGCTTGTTTGAAGAAATTTTTAAGACCCTCTCAAAAATTCTGCCCCAATTACTGATTTGTGAGAAAAAATGCTTTTGATGGAATTTTTGAGTTCCTCTAAAAAATTTTGCCCTAGTATCGTGATTTGCAAGAAGATGTCCTTTTGATGGAATTTTTGAGACCCTTTCAAAAATTCCGAGGATCAACGAACCAGAAATTGGGTAAGGGTTCAAATTACCTCGAGGGGAAGGTGTTAGGCATCCCTCAAGGTCCACAAATGTGGGTCCCGATTATATCTCATGCAATTTATGTAGGGGTTACAAGTAGCAAAAAAGTCACGTCATTAATTATTTGGTTAAATTAATTTAAGCATGCGTGCTAGGTGATGACTAACATTTAACAATTAAGATCAATTTATTTATTTATTTTATTTATTAAGCATACAAAACTAGGTGATAACATAATACTAAATAATTAACACAAATAAAATTTTAAAAGAGATAGAGAGAAGATAGAAAGTAGACAACTATATAAGTAAATATCATTTTTCATTTAATTAAACTGCCAGAAATAAATATAATTATAAACAGATAAAGGGACAAGAGAAAAGGGAGACTCTGAAGGACTTTACGGATCAGCACTCGACTTTATTTATTTCGGTCAGTTTCTCATAGGGACAGACAAAACCAAGGTTTGTCATTAAAACTGAGTCGATGTCATCATCTCCGTAGGGCCTAACTACCCCTACCCTACCACCGCATGTTTTTCGTCTCTAAAAGGTGCCTAGCGACCCCCGCTTAAGGTCCAAGAGGCATTGGACTACTATTAGGGTGGATTTAGACTAAAATAAAAATAGAGGTTCCTAATTAGGCCCACCTAGACACCAAGTCAAACAAATAAGACGAGCATTTAACACGTAAATCTCATGTTGGCCTCTAGATTAATTTATTAACATGCTTGCAAACAACACATAATTAGTGAAGGTCTCATGCTAAGTGTGTGCGCATACAAGCATACAAACTTCACAATAATGATACAAATAACTATTTAGAATTAGGCAGAAAAATGTGCGCATACAAAGGTTGATTTTATTAGCTAATTAACATTAACAGGGCAAGACTTACACAAGTAGCAGAGAACTGATTAAATGCAAGCTATTAGTTGATTTTAAGAGGGCAAAAATAACAATACAGAGAGCAAAATTAGTTATCAAGTGATTTAAAAAAAGATAGAAATATTATTGCAAAAGAGTGATTTAATAACTCTGTTTTAAATGGTAGATAAATTTAATGTCGCAGTTAGCATGCAGGAGAAGACATTGATTTATTTTAAGTAGAAATTACTTATTTTAGATAGAGAATATTCATAACAGACTAAAAAAAACATATTGAAAATTTATGAGAAGCCTATAAATATGCTAATTAAGTGATTAACATGCTGAAATTTTATTAGCAACCTAATATAAATTTATTAACTGGCAGGCTTAAGTTACTAAAACATGTAGAAATTATTCAAACTAACTAGTTAACAACATCGATTTTATTGTTTTAGTCCTATTGGCATGATTTCTAGATAAGAAATGAGAAGTCACTTGAAACCTATATGCATAATGTCTACACCCAAATAATATATTAAGAATTATGTAACTCCTATAGGCATGGTATCTAAGTGTGCACAAGTTGAGATTTATTTTATTAGCCATGTATTAGAACTATTTAAACCTATATGCATAAATACTACACTCAAATAATATGCTTTAAAATTATTTAAATCCCTATTGACATATTTTCTAAAATGGCAGAATTATTGTAAATATAAATTAAGACAATAATCACGCATTATTCATTTATTATATGTAAGGAGCTTGGTTTAAGTTAATAAAGCAAGGGGCAGTCATACATTATTTTTATTTATTATTAGCGATGAAGAAAACGATCATATAAATCAACTAAAGCAAGGTATTTAATTACATGGTTAATTTTACACTCAAATTAGGCAAGCTTTAAGTAGGTGATTGGTGACAAGTAATTGATTTTATTTTAGACAGATCTTGAGTGCAAATATTAGAATGGGAATGATCAAACAGAACACACTCCTATAGGCATGCTTTCTAACAACAAGTAAGTTTGCGATAAAGTAACAATTAGCACGTAAACTCCCTCCCCTTGGACGATCCCCAAGATTATTTCATATATATAGAGAGTGTTACTAAAAAAATTATTACAACACCAAATAAAATAATACAAATATTATAAACACGAATGAAAACTAGATCCCATCTGAAAGACCCATCCCTGGCGACTCTTCGAACTTAAAATCAAGTCCGAACCTGCTAAAGTGAGATACAGACAAATATATGGCATACAATAATATAATATAACAAAACAATAACACTAATTACGGGCAGATTCAACATATGCGCATGTTCATTTTATACATATTCGACAAAACAAGCATTTAGACAAGTAAAGCATAACGACAAATATAATATCACACAGAGCGAGGAGAGAGCAAAAACTGACCCGGATGTTCCCTTTTTATTTCATTTTTCAAACACAACAACATTCGTAATAAGATAATACAAGACGGAATTTAAAGTAATAAAGAAGAGCTAATCGATTATGCAGAAAGTTTTATCAGCAATGAAGTATTTTAGCAAAATATCCAAATTGAATCAGCTACACAGCAACACAGCAAAGCGAGAGCAGTTCAATGCTTTAAACTTCTTTTCTTTTAAACCGTAAAGTATTTTTTTTCTTTTTAGTGTTAAGAGTGTGTCCGAGTCTCAACCGTGTGATGGTTCTAGCCCTCTTTTATAATGAGACAAAGGGCCATTTTATATAATAGAAGAATAGAGCACTCAAAAGAAAACAATAAATTAAGGAGTCAATTATACTTTATTTCCTTAAACAACCGGGAACCGAATCAAATTCTATATAATTTATTTTATTTTATTTTTTTACCAAATATAAAAGCAAGTGAGAATCTGCATACTAAATAAAAAAAAATGCTAATATTCTTTAATATTCACAAGCAATTTATTACCATATAATCAGACAAATCAGAAACGGGCAAGAGACAATTATGAAAATAAAATTAATTTACTAGATCAAGCAAAGAATTAACTCAATTTAAACAAATTGCATTACCTTAAATAAAGCCATAAATCATGGTTCAAGCAACTAGAGTTATTGACCATTTCAAATAATCAATTATATGCGAGAAAACATTAACATATTAGCATAATTAGGAGAAATCGAAGCAACATTTAATCGGTTAATTATGCATTACCAATTTCAGCAGTCATATTACACCGTATCATTATCAAATACGGTTCACATTTAAAATGGAATAACCTTTCATAAAGTGAGCATGCATAACAACATTTATACATCAGAAAATCCATGCCAAATTGAGAATGAAAAGAAGAACAAAAATTATTAAAAGATGAGATAATAATTTTAAAGAACTATACCTGGACGGATCTGTTAGAGATCCGTCTTTTAAACCAACTCAAAATTTCAAAAGCTCCAACGAAGCTCGCTTGTTTGGAGCTTATTGTTGCTATTTTCCGACGTCACTGACCTCACATGGCCGCTGGTTCTCGCCGGAAAGAGAAGAGAAACGAGGAGGCGCTGACTCTACCTTCTCGCCAGCGGCTGCTGCTTCCTTGCTGCTCGCTGCTGCTGTTGTTTGCGCCGACTGGAGCTGTTGCCAGCGATGGAGGCTTGCTGGTGGCTCTCGCCAGCTTTGGAGTTGTTGTCATTCGGATCTTACTGCTGTCGCCGGAAAAAGAGATCGACGCTGGCCTGCTGGTCGGAGCAGCGTCATTGCTGCTGTCCGGTGGCTTCACTGGTCGGAGTTGCTGCATGTGCTCGCAGCACGTGCTCGCCTGGCTGTTGTATCTTCGTCAACTGCTTGCTGCTGGTGGTCCTGTGAAGAGAGGAGAGAAAAGAGAAGAAGAAGGGAGGAGAAGAGAGGAGAGGCGGATTCAAAGAGAAAGAAGAAGAATGAAGAATTAGGTTAAGGTTTGGGGGTATTTTGATTAAAATAGGAAAGTTAGGATCTTAAATCAAGACCATTGAATCATTTTGAGATGGGAGGCTGAGATTTAAACGGAATGAGATGGACGGTCAAGATTTAAAGTAGGGATCTTAAATCAGATTGGATTGGATTTGAAATGGCCAACATTGAAATAAAATTGGCTAGAATTGCAATGAAAGGGTGGATATTATTAAAACAGAAAAGGGTCAAAATTGCCCCTGAACTATGCGAAATAGACCACTTATACCCTCCATTACATTTTGGGATCAAAAATACCCCGGCATTTATCCCAGGAGACCACAAATACCCTCAAGAGTTAACACCCCAATTTTTTAGTGACGTGGCAAGCCACATGGGACTAATCCCTCCACTAAGCATTGCCAACTAAGATTCACTACAAAAGAACTTGACTTTTAGTGGTGACAAAGTTGCCACAAAATCCCAAAATATTGCCACTAAAGGTTATGAGTGATTTTTAGTGGCGACTAAGGCTCCAACAACCATTCGCTAGTAAAACCTATTTTTTCAACAAAAAAATATGATAATTAAGTTTTGATTGCGACCTAATTTTCTATAATAAATAACTTGCAATTTCCATATTAAAAACATCCAATATTATTACGAAAAATAATCAAAATTACTTCTCGATTCAAATCTCCTATTATATATATATATATAATGCATCATTGTACATTTTATACATTTACATATGACATAAAAATAAACATATAGTGTCTTCAAATTCCTACTTAATCAATATCATATTTAGTTTTTAAAAACAATGAAGAAAAAAACACAAAATTAGAATTTAATGTTAAAAACTTTTAGTGACGATTTTCTGGGCTTTTGTGGCGACTGTTGGTGCTGCTAAAGGTCTAGTTCTTTTGTAGTGAACCCTAGTTGACAACGCTTAGGTGGAAGGATTAGTCCCACGTGGCTTGCCACGTCAACAAAAATTTGGGTGTTAACTCTTGAGGGTATTTGTGGTCTCTTAGGATAACAGCAGGGGCAATTTTGATCCCAAAATGTAACGAAGGGTATAAATGGTCTATTTCATATAGTTCGGGGGCAATTTTGACCCTTTTCCGTTATTAAAATAAAATTGAAATTGATTAGGCTAGAATTGAAAGGAGTTAGAATAAAATAGGCTACAATTTAAATGATTTTGAGGGAAATTAAAGAAATGCTATCTAATTAAAATACTACAAATATTATAACATTTTATATAATCACTTAAATTTTAAAAACATATGAATTATTTCGAGGTTTACTAATAAAAAAATATTTTAATAGCATTTACAATAATTTTTATAAAGCATGCATACTAAATATATTTTTATTTTATTTTTTTTAGACGAAATCGATTAAAATCTTAAACTCGACATATTTTAAAAGTACGTATTTAATCGAATATCATTTTCGAAATTGATAAAGGTCGATCAAAATTGGGTGTCAACATATCTTCTACTTCTCTTATCAACAACTCCCGTAAGAAGTGAAAGGACTCTTTCAACTAGATAGACAATGACAACTACCTTGAGAAAAAGAAGATATGACAAATGTAATTTTTTTTTTTGTTAGTTGAATCTTGTATTCTTATAGAATGAGCCTTTTTCATTTTTTTTTTGTCCTAATACTATATATTGGTTGCCAGCGTTTAGGTACATGTCCCTCCTCCCACCCCCCCCTATTTTGTGTAACTTCTTTTAGAAATCATAAACATGGGAGGGATCAAGTTAAACTCTCCACACCTAATAACTCTAAGTTGTGATGGCGATGGCTTAATATTTTTTTTGAAAAAAAAAAGATCAACTAAAGGATTATACAATGTCATTTTCTTTATACTCATGTATCTTGATGGATTTAGGATTAGAGACTAAATAAGGATAAATATATATATGTGAAATCGTTGAAAACAAGATGCATTATCTAACAAATCAAGAGATTGGGATATATATAAAATTGGTCGATCCTTAATTAAAGTTATCGAATTTGAGTGTCATAAATAGTAAAATTTCTAGTAGGAATTGCTTTCCCTTTGCATGAAACTTATTTGAATTAATTAAGAACAGAATACACATCAATACAAATACTAATTAAATGGGATTTGATTTAATAAAGAAAAAGAAAAAAAGAAGTAAGGAGATAGGTGATGATTATTGATAAGGTTAGAGTGATGGGCTAATAGTCTTGTGCAACAACAGTGGCTTCACCTCTGTCAAGTTGGTGATAGAAATTCTTAGATCTTTTCTGCATATCCCAATGCCACATCTTAAAAGTACCACCTGCTGCAAATGCCAACACAGATGCAATTACTATTTCCTTGATAAGCATTGGACCTCCAAGCTGGATGTGTTGAATTCTTCCTCCCATTTTCCAATTCTATACCATTAAAACATAACACACAAGTTTAAACAAAATAACGAAAACAAGTTCTATAAGTGATATTCTATCTTTATTATATCCTCTCCACTCAGAGGCGGACCCGCCCCTCTAGGTGAAAATGTACATGCACCCGTTAACTTCAGAAAAAATCATGTATATCTATCTTGAGAAACTAACAGAAAGTAGGATATAATTAACAGTGCATCTATAGCATAGGAGTGTCATTGTGCTACTAGTACAAGCTAGAGGATCCACCCGTGAGGCCTGGATTCGAATCTAGCCAGAGTGTTTATTTCACTATTCTTAGAGCCATATTTGAGCTAAGATAATATTGGTACACCCAAAGCCTTCAAATCCTCGGTTCGCCTCTGTCTCCATCCATCCAACCCCGGCCCCTGTACCTTGACCATTTCATCCCTTGACATGTCCGAGGCCCCCATCCTATCTAAAAAAAAATTAAAAAATTGTTTTCCAAGAAAATATTTTTCATGAAGATTATTCTCCTCCATACCAAACACGAATTCCCTAAAATACCCAAAATGTCTTCAAGCCCTGATGCCAACTACTAGAAAATCATTTTCACCAGCGAATGAGACCCCATAAAAACTCTAAAAACGGAGAATAAGAAAACGATGTTATACTACTCAGATCCATCATGGAAATAATGTAGGGGTTAAGCTAACTTTTTTCTATGCCTTGTATATGTATCATATAATTTATTAAATATTCGATTATTATTATATATTAACTTGACATCATTATATAGAAATCCATAAACTTCAAACCTCTCAATCCCTAATACTATCATCTATATGAATAATATATTCACTCCTATTCAAGCTCTGGATATGGAGAAAATCACCCAAAAATTGGCCGAGCAGTGTGTCATCCAAATTTGGTATAAAAAATATCAAGTTGACGTACACGTGTAGTGCATGCACTTACGGTGAATCTAGTATAAATATGCATGCTTATAAGTAACAAGGTAAACAAATAAAAAGATATTACATGCCATGGACTTGAAGTGCGTAAAGAATATGGAAATGGAAAAATTACCTCACTCTGGAAATGTTGAATCAAAGAGAAATACAAATCATGAGGCAAATAGAACTGAGAGAAGCAAATAAAAGAAAAAAATCTACATTTTCGGATCAAATAGTTATTTATTGCCCGTAATAAAATGGTTCAGTTACCATTATTTTCCCAAGATAATTGACTAGGTCCAGTTTAAAATTTCTTAATTGCAAACAAGCTCAAATATCACTAATATAAAGTTAGTACAATAAATAACCTGAAAAATAATGTAGTTTTGTAGAAATATCATTTTTTTTCTTTACCATGCAACGTCTATTTTACAGTTGCACCCTTATTATGATATTTTAATTCATTTTTCACCATTAATTTTTATCTTTAATTGAAATTGTATCATATTTTTTCTTAATTTTGAAGTGAAGTTTCTTTGGAGACTAAATAAAAAGTTCATTTATAATTTTGTTATAAAATCTATCTACCATTGTTTTTTATATTTAATTATTTTACTTGTACATATAATATAAGGTTTTAATATTTTTTTCTTTTTTATATTCAACATTAGACACTTAATTATAATTGCCACTTGTAGACAATAAAATTCGCATCGAGAAAACAATAATCAAGAACGGAAAATCATAGCAACAATCGTATTTATTATTTGAAAGTGCGAGTGTTACAATCTCTATGATTCCTCCGAATTCGCCTTTTCAAATATGATTCAAGGGCTTTAAAGCTTGATCTTGAATCTTTGATGAATTTGAACTTTGAACTTTATCTTGATCTTGACTTTTGCTTGAATTCAAGGGCTTTGAGCTTGTTCTTGAACCTGATAGTCTTGATCTTGATCGTTCTTGAACTTAAATGCTTGAATTCTTAAACTTGTAGCTTTATAGAGAATTTTATGGCGTTTATACCACGGATTTTCTCTAGCTTCTTGTTTAGAATTTTTTGTCTTCTTTCTGAATTATGAAGACCCCTATTTATAGTTTTAAAATAGGGGAGTTGTGATTGGAATAGGATTTCCTTTGGCCAATCAGATTTAAGTGACATGGCATATGGGGTTTATGGAGCGGGCTTTAATTAAATTCATATTTTGAATTTAAATAATTAACTCAATTATATCAATCCATAATATTTATTTGGACTAATATATTAATGAATTTAATATAATCCGAATCATTTTTTAAATTTATATTTAATAAATTTTAAATGATTACACCACTATTAAAATTACCTACATGATAAATGGTTTATGTCACAACCTAAAAATCTTATGGATCATTATGGCAGCTATGCCTCATTTGTTTTCATTAAGATTAAGTCGTCTAAATCTGAATGCACATTTGATATATATATATATATATATATATACACACACACTAGATAATGAAAGGCCAAATATTATAATCTTATATATATTTATAATAGAAATTTAATTAGTTTTCGGGAAAAAATATTATTATGATATTCTTAAATAATTATGATAGGAAATAACAAAACATATCATATGATCCAATGATTTTTTAACATCATTTCAAACATATATATTCGAATTAAATAATTAAATTAATTATTCTTTAACATCATTTCAAGCATAGATATTCGAATTAAATAATTAAATTAATGATATTCTTTTTCTACTTTATGCAAAAATTATTCAAGAGAAAAGATTAATATTATGAGTGTCAATATATTAATAATTTTCATAAACTATATGAAGCAACAAAGTCTAATGATCCATCTATAGATTAATTTTGAATATACTTAAAATTTGTTTTATAAGTGTTTAACACAGCCACCCAGATGAGACTCCCGCTGAAAAATATTCTTTTTCCGACAAAACCTGCCACCAAGCTTTGACAAGTCGCTAACTTGCTCATTTTGTGATAGGGCAACAAAAATAATAACCTACTTGATGAAAATTAGAATGAATTGTCTCATTCATTACAAAGTGATAAAAGGATGAAAAAAAAGTTTTGATTTTAAGTCTTGTCCTTATATTCATTAAAGTTAGGAGAACAATTTAGTATAGTAAACAAAGAAGTTTTTCTAAAGTAATTTATATACCGGATGAATGAATATTTTACCTCAAATAAAGAGAATTTAAAATATTAACAAAAGTTAACTTCAAAACAAAAGGGGCACATCCGATTGACCATTTAGGGAATTAGTTTGGATTGTAGATAATTAATTTAGTTGTAAGGTCTATTTGTGCACGACCCAGACCGTCGTGATTGACACCCATACTAACCCTCCGGTGGGAGAACCACTACTACAACCCAAACCAAACAACTAAACCAAAAACTAAGCATTTAAAGATACGGAAGCATGTTTAAATGACTATAAAAATGGAGTCCCCATAAACTCCAAGGTTTAAACAAATAACTTAACCCTAGAACCTAAAAGTCATTGTACCAAAATTCTACTAACGACAAGTCTAAGAACAAGGGGTACAATCCCGAAACTAAACAAACACCTTAAACAAATAGCTTGAGTCTGAAAAGAATGGACTTAAACAAGAGAGATTCATGACAGCCTGAAAGAACTGGCTCACCCTTGAATCCGGTCACGCTCAATAGTCACCTATCTAAGGTCTATCAATAGCCACGTCAATGCCCTGTACTCAACAAAGAAAGAGCAAGTGTAGTATCAGTACACAACCACATGTACTGGTAAGATCACGTGGCTATCCCAATAAGTGAAACACATGCAAGTAACCACAACATTATAAAACATGCATATACGGAACATATACAATATTAGTCATCTTTTTTAGGATCAATATAGCATCACACGTTCTCAATAATACACATTGGTTATCACTTTAGAGCAACATACAGTCTTCCAATATCAATCATCATTAGATATGAACGTAATCATCACAAGTAGATACACAACACAATTCAATGGTCCTCTCATGGAACACAATTCAACGGTCCTCTCATGGAACCCACACCCAAACTGTTAGCATACCGAAATATGGTACCCGATCCAATGTTTATGCCAGAACGTGGCAACCGATCCAATATTTATGCCAGAACGTGGCAAACGATCCCATGTTAATGCCGAAAGGTGGCAATCGATCCCATTTTTATGCCAGAACGTGGAAATCGATCCCATGTTTATGTCGGACCGTGGCAACCGATCCCATGTGTATACCGAAACATGGCAACCGGTCCAGTCAACAACCACAATCACAATGTTTATTCTCACAATCATACAACAAGAGGTTATTCATAGCATACAATTATTCAATTATCCTCATTTACGATTAAGGTGATCAATAATGCAACATTCACATATATTCATGCATTATAATGAGCAATTACAAACATATATCCCACCAACATGAAACCACAACCATCACATATCTCGAATCCAAGCTTGAATCCCCTAAGGCACTTGAATCTTCCCTTTTCGGATTCTTCCCGCTTGTTCATGGTCTAAAAACATACAATTAACGCAAGGATCAATAAACGAGGCATAATTACCCGAATTATAATCAACATTATCAACCCTAAGCCAAACCCTTGATCCCCATACCCATATTAGGGTTTCTTCCACCATAAATCATAGATCAAAACCCTCTCCCATCGATAATTACCCAAGAAACTATGTTCTACGGATCGAAAAATGGATTCGGGGAGTTAAAACCTTACCTTTAGCCTCAAGAATGGTGAAAAATGGTCAAGAACTCGTCTGGAGTCGTTCCTTAGCTCTCAAAGTTGAAAAGTGCAGAATAAAGACATTTTGGTGTTTATTTACGACTTTAAGTCGCGTCGAACCCGCCACAGCGGTCCTTACCCCGCTACAGCGGCCCCGCCCTGGCGGCAGAAATCCCACCCCAACAACTTGCACGGAATCAGTGAGCTATTTTAATAATTCCAAGACCCTCATTTCACAAAACACCTTTAACCAACGACGCTTAGAAAAATATTGTTCACGGTAAGATCAATTCCGGGAGTTCTACTCATCCGAATTCAATTCTGTAAAGTCGTACAGATTCCTTAACGACTTATCTAACCACTCATGTAATCAAAATCATAAATAAGTCACCCAATTGTTACCATATTTACCTACACCATAACGACTCTGATTTCGTCCAAATCTGCACTAGGTAAGGAAATCCAAAGTTACTACTCAAAAGTTTTTTGGCCCCAATTCTTTCCCCCATTGGCTTTTCTATAACCACTGGAACAGGTCGTTACAATTTGTGTACTTTTTTCAAAATTGAAATCAATTTTATTGTGGATCATTCTCACGAATACCTTTATTTGGGGTGGTTTAATTCTTGTTTCTCAATATTTTAAGTGAAAAGAGTCGTTGGTAAAACTTTTCCTAATATTAAATTATAGAAAGTTCTATGGATAGTTCATCTTAATGGATAATAGAAATTTTTTACCATGGTACAATTTTTATTTATTTTTCCAGGTAAAATGAATATATAGTTAATATGTATTGTTTTATTATTTGTATTAATTTAATGAAAAGATTGCATATAGTTTCTAATTATGCAATTTTTTGTATTATAATTATGCATTTGTTATTGTCAATTTTTTCCTAGATTTTAATTAACTTCAATTAATTTACTTTTCTGATCACCAATAAGTTATATGATCAAAACATGATTAGTGTCTTAATTTGTGTTTTTTGATTTTTATTAGAGACAAAAGAATAATAATATTAAGTGTTAATTGATAACTTGGAAAATAAAATAGGTAATATACTATAATAATTAAATTTTTATTTGATTAGTCTTAAAGAGAAAAACATTCTATTGTAAAATAGATTCAAAGAATACTTTTTTCTTTCAATTTTAATTAGAAGGATTTTAAAATTATATTTGAAGAATTATTATGAGCATTCTTAGTTTACTTTATTACTTCATTTGTACATTTTATTTTATATATATATATATATATATATATATATATATATATGCATATATACATATACATATTGTAATAGCCCGTATTATGCATATGCTTGTTCTGTTTTTGTGATACTTGACATAGCCTTATAGTATATGTGAGGGACCATGTTTCTTATATGATTAATGTTGGTTTAAACTAGCTCGGAAGGTGATGTGATGCCTTGCACGTTGCAGCATGTGTACTGCAAGTTATAACTCCGACGGAAATATTTAAACTCGAGACGGGAATGTGGTAATTGAGCTTAAAGTTGAAAGTTAAGTGCTATGTTAAAGAAAAATAGATTAATAACTAGAAAATGGATTAAAATAGGTGAGTTGCTTGCTTTACTTAACTAAGCTAGTAGGTGACAAGTAGGTGCATCACCTATTTTGACTTATTGACCAGTCCAAAGAACCAAGTAGGTGCATCACCTATTTGAACTATATGGATCTAGTTAAAAAGGCCAAGGTTTATAGATCATATTTGGGCCTATGCTAATGGACTCACTTGAGGCCCAAACTATGTTAAATAAAACAAAATGAAATGAAAGCCCATCAGCCAAATCTGTCAAGGCCCAATATTTAAGCCCAAGTGAAAGCAAATAAGTGCATCACCTACTTGACCAATTAGTGGCTGAAAATGAAGCTTTCTAGTGGATATTCTTAAAGGTGAAGAAAGCTCAATATAAAGATATATTGGCTGCTATTCTCATTCCTTTTAACACACATTATTGAGGATTAACTTCAGCTCTTTCTCTCTCTTTTCTCTTAAGGATTAAACAACAGCCTTAAAGTTCTTCTAGGGTTCTTGAAGAAACCCTCATCTCTGCAAGACAAGGTAAGTGGAAACACTTATGGATTTAGCTTAATTCTCCCATGGATGATTAGGAAAACATGTTATTCATGCTCAAGTATAGGTATAAAGGCATAATATTTCCAGAAGCTACTGCTCACTTCCTTGGTTATTAAGATACATTTCTCTTTTTCTTTGGTTTAAGTGTGAAGGGAAGTTGAAGTTCTTGAGGAATGCAAGTTATAAGGAGAAGTTGCAGAAATTGAGGTAAGGTATTGCTCCATTTTCTTCCTCCTTATGTATGAGTTTGAGTGAGGAATTACGGGTGTGCTGTCATAAAGAACTCAAGGGGGGTGGTGAGTTCAATAATTGATTGTATGATAAAAGAATATTTGCAGCTGTTTTATGTGTATTGTTGTTGGTGCAATTTGGGTCTACTTATGTTGGTTCATATTGCTACATCATATGTGAACTTGTCACAAGATTGTCATAGTTATATGCATAGTAGGCACAGGTTACATGTTGGTTCTGTCGGTCCTTTAGGGCATCGGGTACCTGTCCGTCTTAATGGGATTTGAGGCATGACAAAAGTGGTATCAGAATAGGTCATCCTAGGGAGTCTACAAAGTCGTGTATGTGTAGAGTCTTGCTTATGGATGTGTTGTGCACCACATTTATAAACAGGAGGCTACGGGACATGTAGGAGTTGTCTCTTTTCTTTAATTTCTTAGACCGTGCGATAGAACCAAAGTTGTAGGTGAATCGTATTTAACATCTGAATTGCTTTTATTATAGCAAAGATGCCGGTTATGAGAAGGAGTAAAAGTACAGGTAAGCGAGTAGATGTTGCTGCCCAAGAAGGGACCATTCAACCACCACTTAATTAAGCTGTTCAAAGCGAGGCTCAAGATGAGTCTCTATCACAGACTTTCCCAACCCCTCCATCTCCAGAAGATCTAAGGAGAGAAGCTGCACCTTAAGAACCCACTATTAATGCTATCGAGCAAGATTTGAGGAATGCAATCCAATTATTGACTCATATAGTTGCTAGCCACGGCCAAAGGCAAGAAGGTCCAGTTGGAGGTACTAGTGGTGTAGATAGAGCAGCTGGCACGCGGATACGTGACTTCCTTAATTTGGACCCTCCATCATTCACCAGGTCAGATCCTAATGAGGATCCACAAGATTTTATTGATCAAATCCAATGCACTTTGGATGTTATGCATGTAAATGGTAAATAAGCTCTTGAGCTAGCAGCATATAGATTAAAGGGTGTAGCTATATTGTGGAATGAAGCTTGGAAGCAATCTAGGGGAATAGATGCACCTTCAGCTACGTGGAAAGAGTTCATAAAGGCATTCCTTGACCATTATCTTCCATTGGAGATCCGAGAGGCCCGTGTGAATCAGTTCTTAAATCTCCACCAAGGAAATATGAGTGTGAGAGAGTACAGTCTCAAATTTAATTCCTTGGCCATGTATACTCCTAATGTAGTAACTACTATGGAGGATAGAGTTCATCGATACGTGGATAGATTAGATTCATATCTGGTTAGAGACTGTACCATTACTTCGTTGAATAAAGATATGGATATAGTAAGGATGTAAGCTTTTGCGCAAAAGTTGGAGGATCAAAGGCAAAGAAGAAAGACACAAGAGTCGGAAACAGGGCATTCTAAGAGAGACAGATCCATGGGGCAGTTTACACCATCCCAAGGTGAGTTTAGGCCTCGGTTTTTTAACAAACCACCTAGACCATCATCTTCCTACTCTACAGCTAGTGCCCCACCTCGGTTTCAAGAATCTAGGGGCAATCAGTTTGGGCAAAGAGGTGAAAGCCAAGGTTCACGAACAACGGGGTACCAAGAGAAGGGAAGTATGAGTCAATCAAGACCTCCTCGACAGTCTTGTAAACAATATGGAAAGAATCATCTAGGTGCATGTAGGTTTGGGACATATGTTTGTTTTTGGTGTGGTACACCTGGTCATCTGATAAGAAATTACACTCATAGGGGTGTGGGTGGTGTGGCACAACCTACTAGATCAGTTGTTGCATCATCATCATCAGCACCTTCTTTGGGTAGGGGACAAATACCTACTGGTCGTGGTAAAGGATTTAGGGGAGCAGCTAGTTCTAGTGGAGTTCAGAATCACACATATGCCCTAGGGGATCGATAAAATTTAGAAGCCTCGCCGGATGTGGTTACAGGTACATTGTCCATCTTTTCACATGTTGTATATGCATTAATTGATTCGGGGTCTACACTATCATATGTTACTCCATTGATTGCTAAAAAGTTCAAAAGAACACCAGAATTATTAGTGAAGCCATTTGAAGTGTCTACACCGATTGGTGAGTCTATTATAGCTAGAAGGGTTTATCATAATTGCATTGTAACTGTTTGCGAACATGATACATTAGCCGACCTTGTTGAGCTAGAAATGGTAGATTTTGATGTTATAATGGGTATGGATTGGTTAGCTTTTTGTTATGCCATGGTAGATTGTCGAACTACGATGGTGCATTTCCATTTTTCAAAAGAGGCAGTCCTTGAATGGAAAGGTAATATTGGGGCACCAAGAGGTAAATTTATTTCTTATCTTAAGGCAAAGAAGATGATGTCCAAAGGATACATATGTCATTTAGTGAGAGTGAAAAATATAGATGCGGAGCCACCAACTCTTCAATCCATTCCAGTAGTGAATGAGTTTCTTGATGTATTTCCTGAGGATCTTCCAGGTTTGCCTCCAGAACGAGAAGTAGAGTTTGGTATTGATGTGATTCCAGATACTCAACCTATCTCCATTCCTCCGTATAGAGTGGCCCCGGTAGAATTACGGGAGTTGAAGGAGCAATTAAAAGACTTATTAGAAAAAGGATTCATAAGGCCTAGTATGTCCCCATGGGGAGCACCAGTTTTATTTGTACGCAAGAAAGATGGCTCGTTAATAATGTGTATCGACTACCGGCAGTTGAATAAGGTAACGATTAAGAACAAATATCCCCTCCCTAGAATTGATGATTTGTTTGATCAGTTACAAGGTTCTAGGTGTTTTTCAAAGATCGACTTGAGGTCGGGTTATCACCAACTAAGGGTCCAAGACAAAGATATTCCCAAGACAGCTTTTCAGACACGGTATGGTCATTTTGAGTTTTTAGTCATGTTATTCGTGCTAACAAATGCACCAGCAGCTTTTCTGGATTTGATGAATTGGGTGTTCAAGCCATTTCTAGATGTGTTCGTGATAGTATTCATAGATGACATTTTGGTGTATTCAAGATCAAAATATGACCATGTTAATCACTTGCGGCAGGTTTTACAAATTCTTTGTGATCATAAGTTGTATGCAAAGTTCTCTAAATGTGAGTTCTGGTTGAAATCTGTGGCATTCTTAGGTCATATTGTATCCGATGAAGAAATAAGGGTTGATAACCAGAAGATAGAAGCCGTGAAAAACTGGCCAAGACCTGCAACGCCTACGGAGATCCGTAGTTTTCTTGGATTGGTAGGTTATTACAGAAGGTTCGTTGAAGGATTCTCTTCCATTGTTGCACCCTTAACAAAACTAACACACAAAGAAACTAAGTTTCAATGGAGTGATGAATGTGAAAGAAGCTTCTAAGAACTGAAGAATAAATTAACTTTTACACCTCTATTGGTACTTCCATAGGGCATGAAAGGCTATTCAGTGTATTGTGATGCTTCAGGAGTGGGCTTAGGTTGTGTATTGATGCAGCATGGTAAAGTAATAGCTTATGGCTCAAGGAAGTTGCGGCCACATGAGAAAAATTATCCAACCCATGAACTAGAGCTAGCAGCAGTTGTCTTTGCTTTGAAGATATGGCGCCACTACTTGTATGGAGTTCATGTTGACATATACACTGATCACAAGAGTTTGCAATATATCTTTAAGCAAAAGGACCTAAATCTGAGGCAGTGAAGATGGCTGGAGCTATTAAAATATTATGACATTGATATCTTGTATCATTCCGGGAAAGCAAATGTAGTAGCTGATGCGTTAAGTCGTAAAATAATGGCAAGCACTTATGGGCAGTCTGTGGAAATACAAGGAATAACTAAGGATCTATGTCAACTAGCTAGCTTGGGGGTTCGCCTTCTTGAATCTCCAGACGAAGGGGTTATTGTGCAAAATGCGGCAAAATCCTCATTAGTAGTGGAAGTGAAAAAGAAGCAGTACATTGATCCTATTCTATTAAAGCTTAAGGAGAATGTACAATAGGGTATAACAAAGGTATTTGAACTTACGCAAGAGGGAGTACTTCGATGTCAAAACAGATTGTGTGTACCTAATGTAGATGAATTAAGAAATAGGATTATGATGGAAGCACATCATTCGAGATATTCTGTCCATCCGGGGTCAGCTAAAATGTATCATGACTTGAAATAAATGTATTGGTGGGGGGACATGAAGAAGAACATTACGGAATTCATGGCTCAATGTCCAAATTGTCAACAAGTAAAAGTAGAGCACCAAAAGTCCGGAGGTTCTATGCAGTGTATAGAACTTCCAATTTGGAAGTGGGACATGATCAATATGGATTTTGTTACTGGTTTGCCTCGCTCATTTCGGAAGTTTGACTCCATATGGGTAATAGTTGACAGACTCACCAAATCAGCACACTTCTTGCCGGTGAAGACTACTTATACAACTGAAGAGTATGCAAGGTTGTATATTAAAGAGATAGTTCGACTACATGGAGTGCCAATCTCTATAATATCTGATAGAGGAGCTCAATTCACTGCAAATTTTTGGAAGTCATTTCAGAAGAGTTGGGAACACACACTACAAAAAAACATGCTATTAGCTACGAATTTTAGCTAGAGAACTAATATTCATACCTAATCAATACATTAGCGTCGGATTTAGCTAGAAATGTCTTGTTTCCTAGTAAACTTTTTAGTCTGGAAATTTAGTCAAATAATAGCTAGGAATTAGCTATGAACAATCCCTAGCTAATACATTGCTTGGGACCTTTCCAAGCAAAATCTCTTTGCTAATTTTTGGCGGAAAATCAAAATTGGCGCCAATTTTTTTTTGCAGGAAATCTAATTTGGCGCAATTTTTCTCTCTTTAAGGATTTTTGGTTAACTAGGAAAATATTTCTTAGCTATTCCCTAGCTATGTTTTAGCTAGGAAAGATGCCTAGCCAAATTGATAGGTTGCTAGGAAAGTTTCTTGCAAATTCTATATTTAAGTTTTGGGAAAATGCATAAGTACCCCCCCAACCTATGCCCAAAATCCCTGAGACACACCTAACCTTTACTANTGGCTGAGTCCGTGACTTCACCTATGTTAGGCGCGTGGGTGCAGTTTTTAGACAGCACTGGCCAATAAATATTGGCCATGTGTTAAAATAAACTTGAAAAAAATAAATATTAACTCAATTGTCTTCTTCTTTATTATTGTTCTTCATGTTTGGAAAAAAAAAAACCCCATTATCATAAGTTAAATTGCTCCTTTCTTCGAAAAGCTAACAAAATAAAATCAAGAAAAAACTAACCTTTGAACCCAACCATGATTCTTGATGACTTAGAAGTAGGGGTGTACATAGGTCGGTTTGGTTTGGTTTTTCATTAAAAAAAACCTAAACCAATTATGTCGGTTTATTAAATCTAAATACCAAATCAAACCACGCAAAGTCGGTTTTTTCAGTTTCGGTTTTAGTCGGTTCTTTCGGGTTTTTTCGGGTTTTTACAACTTAATGGTGTTTGAAAAAGAGATCAAATATATTTTCACCTACCTGTGTAATAAGCTAAACTTAAGAAACGTTAAATGAATAGATATTTTCGTAAAGACGGTAAAATTCACATGAGTACAAAATATATTTTTTTGAAATATCAACGTTCATTATGTTAAATTAATAAGATTAAAGGATACAGTCAAACTGAATACAAAACGAAATATTTACAAAGTAAATTGCTAACTTCAAATTTGAAAACTATAACAATATAATTGTAACTTCGGATCTTAATACAAAATAAAATATTTACAAATTTTGCAAGCCCAAATTTGAAATAAAATATATAAACATTGAAAACTATAAACTAGCTAAAATATATTAACAAAGTAGATTATAAGTAATATTTTTTTTATCTATAAATAAAATAAAATTATATATATAATATTTACAAAATCTTACAAGACCAAATTTGAAATAAAATATATAAACATTGAAAGCTATAAACTAACTAAAAATATATTAACAAAGTAGATTATAAGTAATATTTTTTTATCTATAAATAAAATAAAATATATATATAATATTTACAAAATTTTACAATCCCAAATTTGACATAAAATATATAAACATTGAAAGCTATAAACTAACTAAAAATATATTAACAAAGTAGATTATAAATAATATTTTTATCTAAAACATAAGTGATAGCTTTTTGAAATTTTGGGAAGTGTAAAAGCTACTTTTTGAACTGATAGCTTACTTTTTAGAAAGTTGAAAAAGTGGGGCCCAGCGCGTGTTGAACAAAGCTTTCAACCTATCTGGTTTATATTGCCATGTAAGCCGAAAAGTGGTAAAAAATTAATTAAAAAATAACTTCGGGGGGGGGGGGGGGGGGGNNNNATAGGACCTTAGTAAAGGTGAGGTGTGTCTCAGGGATTTTGGGCATAGGCTGAAGGGGTACTTATGCATTTTCCCTTTAAGTTTTAGTAGGAATTGAGTCGTGTGTCCCATATATATCCTTTAAAATCTTTAGAACAATTATAATTCTATAAAAACACGTGTGTAATAAATAGTAAAATTCAATAGTTATAAATAAATTTTTAAAAGTGGGACAAGAAATTAAATACAAAATGAAGGGCGTATTTTAGTGTTTAAATGTATTTCTTTTAAGCAACTAACTCTAAACTTGAACGTAACTTTGGTTAATAGTAATAAACTTCTGATGAAGTCATAAATGACTAATTTGAGGCCAAATAAAAATACAAACTTTCAAAAATAAAAAATTCATATAAAAATAAATTAAAGAAGTCTGATATAGAGAAAGACAAAGAAATAACAATTGAAAAAATGCAACGTATCCAATTTTAAGACTAAAGTCATATAATAGTATAGATAGAAGAATAAATACAAAATTAACGCATAATTTTCTTAGTTCTTATCTTTATCTTCTTCCTAACGAATCAAAATTCAAGAGACTTTATTTATCAAGTCAAACAAAAACATGAATCAAATAGTATAATAATGATATAAACGTTTGGATAGCGGGGTCATATGAGAAGTTGAATTTATATAAGATAAAATATTCCGAGGAATATCAAAAAATATCTTAAAATTTTAAATTAATTATTTAGAGGTTTATGAATATGAACATCATAAGAGTTATGAATATCATATTTGAATTGGTAATTAGATATATATGAATCATGAAGATAAATATTTAAAGCAAACAAAGGAGAAAAATAGTAAATAAAATAAGAAAAAATATTATTACAAATAATATTTATGTGAAAAGTTTTAAATATATTAATAGGAAATAAGAAATATCTGAATCACTGTAACAATAGTACTTCAAATACAACTGTTGGTTTTTCCAAGGCATGACATACTAATTACTGCCTGTATCCACTTTTAATTGTCATCTTTTCATTTTATTGAGTCAAATTATAGAAATTTTGACTAACATTTTATGATGTATTTTTTCATCATATTGACATGCAAAAAATTACAATTAATTACTTTTCGTATAGTTATTGAATATCTAAATTTTTTATTTATAATATCAAATTAATTATGTAAATTATAAAAATTATAGTTAAATTGATTTTCGAAAACGTAACATGACAAATAAAAGTGAGCGGAGGGAGTACATGATTAGGATTCCAAAAGATACACGTTTCATAAGGTCAAATACTACCATTAAGTTATTTGAATTAATTAACTAAGAGAAGTGGAAAAGTCATATATAGTAAAAGGATTTATTCAAACACATATTTTTATGTGTCAAATAAATGTAATATTACTTTCTTATAATTATTTTTATTTTTTAACTTTTGACTTCATAATTTCTAATGACTCACAAAACCAAAAATGAGAAGAAGTGGATCTGTGGAAAGTCAGAAAGGATTTGGGTATGTTTTTATCTCATTTCATCAGTGATATTTATTCTGAAAGTTATTTTTGTTTAAATTTAAATTCATGTGAATTGTTTTCTAAGAAGAAAAAAATAATTGCTCTGTTAATGAGAAATTTTCTTGTTCTTTAATTCTTGGGCATAACGCAAGGTAAGTGATTTCACATTTGAAAGAACTTTTAAGTATATTTGGTTGTTAGTTGTGGTGTTAAGTGCACTTGTTTGAGGGTGGACTATTTCACCAAAAAAATGATTTCACATTTGAAATAACTTCAAGTATCTCACTGTTGAAACATATCATTATCCATGCCATCATTTTACTGGGAAATCCCAATTCTGTAAGTATTTGTTCGAGAAACACCCATTCAACCTCTTCTGGCAAACCTTGTGTTACATTCATTTTCACTAAGACTCTGGTATAGGATACCCTTTTTTGTTTAGCAGTACACACATCCGCAAAGAGTTGTTTCTCTAGTCGACTAGAAATTATACTAAGAGTTTCACCCCAATAGTTAAGGACCAGTGAACAGGACTTCATCTCTATCGTTTTGGTTTTGGAATTTCACTATGTAGCAGCTTGCATCGTGGTAATATAACTCAGGTACATAAGCAAAATTTTAGTACCCATCAATATAATTGCTCATGTAGGAGAAATCAGGTGCTTCACAACATATACATCACTAGAGCATTATTCCATTCATCGGTCAGTTTCGTTATTTCTGATGCCTCTAAGACAATTAATAGTCGTCCATCAATTATATTTGGTGGGTTATAGGTTAAAGGCATACCAGTGGTGGAAGTACAGTTCGACATGAACAGGTTGTTCCAAACTTCTTCCTATCTGTATATTTCTTATTGAGCTCATTGTATTTTGTTTCTGCCCGACTCTCATTCCACCTTAAGGTTTGAATAAGGAACCTGTATGGTTTCAATAGAGCATTTAGAAAAGATGTCTTGTATTAGTTCAATACTAGTAGACAATCATTCCAAGAACCCATCAAGCTTTTATAAAATTGAAGTATCTCTTTCTCAATTTCATCATGTTTTAGGAGCTGTCTACTATCAAGACTGGTTAAAATAAAAATATTATCCATGTTGGCTCAAGTTTTCACACAGATAAGGAACTACTTCTTGTTGTTGTCTCCTGCTACTTCAAGCCAGTGAGCCTTAGATTTCTGTTTCAACACCTTCTCCTGGAGATAAGACCATTTTTTATGTTCAACTACAACTTCTTTTTCTATGTCAAATATAGTGTTGGCTACACTAATCCCCACATGTTGAGTGATCTGTTTTTTGATGGATTCTAACTTCTCTCTTGCCTCAGTGACTCTATTGCCAAAGCTCCCCATTTCTTATGTCAATAACCTCTACAGAGGTTCTTTACACAACTTCATTTTTTTCAATATATATCTCATCTTACATTTTGTTTCCAAATGGTTGTAATAATGTTTGAAAAGCTCTCATGTTTAGTCAGTATGTTCAGAAATCTGAAAGGCTTGTGGGGTCCACTATCTGCACTATAGTGCTCAATAAGAATCGACGAGTGATCAGAAAAACTATTCTTCTTGAATTGAGTTGTCAGGTTCCATGTTGTATCATCCAATAATCATTACAAAGAGCCTTGTCAATTCTACTCCACATGTTACAATTTGTCCAAGTATACCTTCTTCCAATAGATTTCATATCCGTAAGGATTTAATACATTTATTACTGTTGAAAGTCTTTTGTTTCAGATTCATTGACCTGTTGGCCCCTAATTCATTCCAAATCTAGTAGGGGAGAATAGAAATATCCACAAATACACCAAGGTTCAGTGATGATAGAACCTATTCTAAGTAATTTCTGCCATAAGATTCTCCTCCTTTGCTCTCTACAATTTTTGGCATAGATCACTGTTAGCAAACAATAAAAATTAGAACACTTACTTGCTACCTTTGTATGTGTAAAATGATCATGTACTTCTTCCATCAGAATAGTCATTTCACCAGACATTCTTAAAATCCAGATTCTCTTATTTTCGGCTAATGAGTAGTTATAGATGCATAAATTGATCATGGTAATACAAATTGATCATTGTTTGAAGGGGTTATTCATTCCCATTACGTTCCAGATTAACCAATTCATTAAAGAGAAAGGTGTACCCTCCCATCAGGAGGTTTCTAAGTCTATCTTCTCGCTTCATTTCCCTGAGACAGTGAACAGAAACATTAGCCATATTCACTGTATCCATGTTTGTAGTTTCCTCTAATAGGTACCTAATTGCACCTACTCTGTGTATGATAAACCACTGCCAGTTATCCACGCCAATGGAAGTGATTATCCTTTCTGGAATGTCACAACACTCTTCTTGTAACTTTGTTTGCTTTTCCTCCCTTTGTTTATGATGTTGTATGCTCATTGCATTGTGAGGTTCCCTATTTTGATCATGTTAGTTCATATCATCTTCGCATCTGTTTATTTCTTATTGAACTCATTATATTTTGTTAAGCCTGACTCTCATTCCACCTCAAGGTTTGAATAAGGAACCTATATAGTTTCAATATAGCATTTAGGAAAGATGTTCTTGTATTAGTTCAAATATATATTTCATTGTTTACTTTATCAATTACAGTATTCTATTCCTTTAATTATATAAGTTTATTTCTTGTTATCCATTTATTCTATTACAGAATAAATTTGAGTACTTTCATAGCACCTTTTGCAACTTGATAGCTTTGTTATACAATGTAATAGCTAATCACTTTATTCTTTTTTCAGAATACATTTACAAATACAATTAAGCATAAGGTGGGTGAGACTTCAACATTAAGGAATGAAGAAGGTCTTGAAGTAGATGACGGAGACATGGAGAGAAACACGACCACAAATGGAGAAGATGAAGGAGAAAAAACTAGTGAAGATGATGTGAATTTATTGAAAACAGTATCGGAGGAGCAATTACTGAAAACTTGGATAGAAACAGTTGGTGGAACTAAAAAAGGAAAAATATAAAGGCTTGGTTCTAGAAATTGTTTACTGGCAGATTCAAACAATTCTAATTGTGCATCCTCTACTGCTCAGAATCCTTCAAATATTCCTACTCAACAAATATTTGAAACACCTGAATTTCAACAACTTCTTGACCGCGTGTTGGAGCAACGGATGACGAATATGCAAGAGCATGTGCAAATAGATATTCGGGAAAATATGGAAGCTCAAGTGACTATTGCGGTTTGTGCTGCTGTGGCTCGGATGCTTGGTTTTACTCCTCAACCACCACTAGATGGATCTGGTTCTACCCCAAATGTACCTTAAGATAATTTATGTTACTGTTTTTATGTTTTAAGACATTTATGTTACTGTTTTTATGTTTTAAGACATGTTTTAGCTAGTAACCATGTACTTCACTATTCAAGGATTGATGATATTATAACTCTGCTTATTTTGAAAAATTGATTTGATTTAACTATGTTTTTCATCTTGTATCAAATATAGAAAATTATATTTGTATTCGTCATACAATTTCTAGCTAGATTTATCTAGAAAATATCCCTAGATGTTTTTAGCTAGTCATTTAGCAAAGAAAATATTCCAAGCAAAATTTGAAAAATAGCTAGAAAATTTGTAAGTTTAGATAGGGTAATTCCTTGCTAAGTCTTAGTAAAGTCAACATTTACCAAGAAAAATTTTCTATGAATTTAGCTAGTATACATCGTAGCAAACTGTTTGCTACGGAAAGAGCCTAGCAGAGATATCTTAGCTAAAATAGCTAGGAATGATATAATTTGCTAGCTAAAAATTAGAGCTTTGAAGGTCTGCTAGGGATTTTATCACTTTTGCTAGAATTTGTGTATGTAGCTAAACACCTGTTTTCTTGTAGTGACAAGTGAATATAAGTACAGCCTTTCACCCCCAACAAACGGTCAGGCAGAGCGTACAATTCAAACACTTGAGGATATGCTGCGAGCTTGTGTATTAGATTTCAAGGGTAGCTGGGATGATCATCTATCGCTTATTGAATTCGCTTATAACAATAGCTACCATTCAAGTATTAAAATGGCACCTTATGAAGCTTTATATGGTAGAAAATGTAGATCCCCAATTGGCTGGTTTGAAACAGGTGAAACTGCCTTATTTGGGCCAGACCTTGTTCATCAAGCTATGGAAAAAGTCAAGGTGATACAACAGCGGCTAGAAACAGCTCAAAGTCGACATAAATCATATGCGGATGTTAGAAGGAGAGGACTAGAATTTTCCATAGGGGATTGAGTGTCATTAAGATGTCACCGATGAAAGGGGTAATAAGGTTTGGTAAAAAAAGGAAAGTTGAGTCCACGCTACATAGGGCCATATAAGATTATCCGAAGAATTGGACAAGTTGCATATGAGTTAGAGCTACCTCAAGAACTTTCAACCGTTCATCTGGTGTTTCATGTCTCAATGCTTCTAAAATGCGTAAGTGACCCATCTCGTATTACTCCTACTGAAGATGTACAAGTTACGAGAGATCTCACTTATGAAGAAGTACCCATTGCTATTCTGGATTGACAAGTTAGGAAGTTAAGGAATAAAGAAGTAGCTTCTGTAAAAGTATTATGGAGGAACCAGCAAGTAGAAGAATTTACATGGGAAGCGGAAAAAGTAATGAAATTGAAGTATCCTCATCTCTTCCAGACCAATGAGAAAGATGAAAATGTTGAGTTGAGGCATTAACAAGTAAGTATAAGTCTATATGTTTGATGTGAGTAATAGTAATACTTAGGCTTGAACTTGTTTGGGCTGGATAACCATGCTAACATTCGAAGACGAATGTTTTAAGGGGGGAAGGATGTAACAGCCCGTATTATGCATATGATTGTTCTGTTCTTGTGATACTTGACATAGCTTTATAGTATATGTGAGGGACCATGTTTCTTATATGATTAATGTTGGTTTAAACTAGTTCGGAAGGTGATGTGATGCCTTGCATGTTGCAGCATGTGTACTGCAAGTTATAACTCCAACGGAAATTTTTAAACTCGAGACAATAAGGTGGTAATTGAGTTTAAAGTTGAAACTTAAGTGCTATGTTAAATAAAAAGAGATTAATAATTAGAAAATGGATTAAAATAGGTGAGCTGCTTGCTTGACTTAACTAAGCTAGTAGGTGACAAGTAGGTGCATCACCTATTTTGACTTATTGACCAGTCCAAAGAACCAAGTAGATGCATCACCTACTTGAACTATATGGATCTAGTTAAAAAGGCCAAGGTTTATAGATCAGATTTGGGCCTATGCTAATGGACTCACTTGAGGCCCAAACTATGTTAAATAAAACAAAATGAAATGAAAGCCCAATAGCCAAATCTGTCAAGGCCCAATATTTAAGCCCAAGTGAAAGCAAGTAAGTGAATCACCTAGTTTGACCTTTTGAGCTGCTTGATGTACATAAGCAGGTGCATCACCTACTTGACCAATTAGTGGCTGAAAATGAAGCTTTCTAGTGGATATTCTTAAAGGTGAAGAAAGCTCAATATAAAGATATATTGGCTGATATTCTCATTCATTTTAACACACATTATTGAGGATTAACTTCAGCTTTTTCCCTCTCTTTTCTCTTAAGGATTAAACAGCAGCCTTAAAGTTCTTTTAGGGTTCTTGAAGAAACCCTCATCTCTGCAAGACAAGGTAAGTGAAAACACTTCTGGATTTAGCTTAATTCTCCCATGGATGATTAGGAAAACATGTTATTCATGCTCAAGTATAGGTATAAAGGCATAATATTTTCAGAAGCTACTGCTCACTTCCTTGGTTATTAAGATACATTTCTCTTCTTCTTTGGTTTAAGTGTGAAGGGAAGTTGAAGTTCTAGAGGAATTCAAGTTATAAGGAGAAGTTGCAGAAATTGAGGTAAGGTACTGCTCCATTTTCTTCCTCCTTATGTATGAGTTTGAGTGAGGAATTAGGGGTGTGCTGTCATAAAGAACTCAAGGGGGTGGTGAGTTCAATAATTGGTTGTATGATAAAAGAATATTTTAGGTTGTTTTATGTGTATTGTTGTTGGTGCAGTTTGGGTCTACTTATGTTGGTTCGTATCGTTGCATCCTATGTGAACTTGTCACAAGATTGTCATAGTTATATGCATAGTAGGCATAGGTTACATGTTGGTTCTCTTGGTCCTTTAGGGCATCAGGTGCCTGTCCGTCTTAATGAGATTTGAGGCGTGACACATATACATATACATATTCATATATATATATATATATATATATAAATATTATCGTGTGTGTGTATGCAAACACAATATTTATTATGATTCAAAAAATAATAGTTAACTATTACATTAACAAAATATTAGAAAAAATGACATTCTTTGAGAAATGTTATGATATTTAAATTATAAATAAATATTTTATGTTTGATAAAAATAAAGTGAAACTGTGTGGACTACATATAAATTATAATAATAAAAATAATTGTTAGAAAAAAATGAAGTCGTCTTTTTGTTATTTCAACAACACATATTTATGAAGTTGTTTTGCACTTTAATCAAACAAAATTTTACAATAATTTTATCAATTCTTGATAAACAAGCAAGAAGAACAAAAATTAAAAATTTAAAGAAAATAATTTGGATAATTAATAAAGTTGGAGAATGAGAAACACTTGATTTGTTTTTTACGAAAAAAATATGGACCACAGTTTTTTTTCTGAAAATAAAAGTGTATTTAAAAGGGTCTCAATGAGAATAAGGCTTCATTTGTTTCCATTAAGATTAAGACATCTAAATCTGAATAAGCATCTAAATATTAAGATGTGAATTAAGATCTGAATGTCTAAATCTGAATACACATCTGAATATTACGATGTGGTCTCTAGATTTGAACACTGAATATTAAGATGTGGTCTCTAGATCTGAACACTAAATGAATAAGATTGTTTGTTTTCAATATCTTAATGTGCATATGAAATTAAACATTAGAAAAATTTCATTTCAACAAGAAAGCATTACTTTTCAATAAAAAAAAAATAATTTTAAATATTTATATTTGATTAAAAAATCATATGATATGCAAATAAAAATTATATATCGATATAAAAATTATTGTAACGTGATTTCTTCTAAGAATTCTACATGAACATATTTTTATAAGAAATATATCATGAAAAAAAATATTTCATAGGCATAATATGATATCAAAAAATTCAATATGATAGATACTAGTCGAAAGATAATAAAGAAGGTTTCACATCATCAATACCTAACATATATTCTAGCTAATCAGAAAAATTAAAGAATTTCTATTTTTTTAATGATCTTAAATCAATTCTCTAACTTAAAAAACCTCTAGCGTCATCATGCTTTTCGGTAGTTGTCATCTTCACAAAATATACTAACAGTTTTATTGTATAATGGTTCTTCTTATCCAAGTCCATCTAATTTTTTTATTTGCATTCTTTAAAGCTAGGTACACTATTTTTTTAATCAATAACTCCAAGCAGTATTCATCTTCTCATCAATTTCTTCCTCAAAAATTTTCTTTCAACCAAAATAGAAGATTGGGATGAAGAATTATTAGGAGCTCCATCATTTTTGTCACCTACTAGATATAGGTATAACTTGGACTCCAATCATGAACTTTTGTTGCAGTACAACCTTCAGACAAAAGTTGTACACAAATTTGTAAAGGGTATAGGTGAAGTCTTTGGCCTAAACAAATTAAATTTTCATAAGAGACCTCAGATATGTACATATATAGTTCTTGTTTTTAATCATGACTACTATTTTTTTACTCAAAAATCTTGAGTTCTTGATAAACATCAATACACCCAAAAATATTATTTACAACAAAAGTTCTTGACAAAAATCAATACAACCTAAAAAAATTGTTAATATAAGAAAATACTTGTAAAGGTTATGAAAACTTACTAGTTCAAGAGGAAAAAATGGTGTTTGGTTGAGAAAACAGAGGAAGAAAGTTTGTAGGGAGACAGAGCAAGTCGCACAATGAGAGAGAGGACGTGATTTTTTTCTAGTGTATTAAATAAGTTTGAATGTTGTTAAAACTCTCCTACAGATCTGATTCGTTCAGTTCTTTTCAAATCCATTTAGAGGGTTTTTTTAAAAGAAACAAAAAAATGGATTTAATGGGCTGAATCGAATGATTAAGATTCAGACCTAAAAATCAAACGCACTTAATAGGCTAAATCTAAGTGATTGAGATTCAGACCTCCATTAAGTGCAAAGAAATGGGGCCTAAGACTCTATCACATATCTGATTCATTCAAACCCATTAAGAGATTTTTAAGTAAAAAAAACAAATGCATTTTATGGGCTAATGTCCGAACCATTCAGATTCAGACCTCCATTAAGTGAAAACAAATGAGGTCTTAGGCCTCATGATTTCTTTGCGTTTAATAAAGATCTTAATCTTAATTATTCAGATATGAATCATTCAGTTTTTTTTTTCAAGCTCTGAATCTTATTCATTTAGATCAAATTCATTAAGTGTGTTTTTTATTTTTTATTTTGCAATCACTTAATGAGTCTGAATGTTTAAGATCTATAAGAGTCTTAATATCATCAAAATGTCTATTTAAAACATTCTTCAAAAATGATCTCCATCTACTTTTAGCCACCACTGTTTCAACCACAAATATCCCTCCGGCCACCGTCAATTACCACCACCTACGATTCACAACTATCATCCTCAGTCCAACCACCACTACCTTCAATCATCGAAATCAATTCACATCACCATTAGCCATTAGTTACAATCAGCACCACCAATCCTTATTACATCCACTAATCACTATTGATAATTACATCCATTAGTCAATATTATATATCATTTACACGACCCAATCTCTCAGGTCATGATGACACCTACTATAACTCACCAGTAGATAAGTCAACCCGTAACCCGAAATGTCAAGTAATGATGTAACACCCCAGAAGTTAATAAGTTGAATTGGAAAGGAAAATGTTGTAGAAAGTTTTTGGTGCAACTGGTTTACGAGGGCAAAGTACGGACCGTACTTGGTTCCACGATCCGTAATTGTCAGTCATAGATGATGTCCTAAAAGTTGGAGAAAATTTTAAGTCTCAGATGACTTTTTACAAGTCAATAGGATGGCTCGTGGATGGGTGTACGGACCGTAGTTGGGTTTTGTGGTGATGAACTTCAAAAAGTGAAGATGTCAATGGATTAGGTTATACAGATGAGTTATATGGACCGTAGAGGGGAAGACAACCCTTGGTTGGGTCTCATGGACTCGAGTTTCAGAACCCAATGATTGTAGTACCTTGGGTTTACGAATGGCAGTGTACGAGTCGTACTATGGACCACGACTCATGGTTGGCCGATCGTGGTTCTTCACCAAAGAAATGAGTTTTCAGGAGTTGGATTTACGGATGACTAGTACGGTCTATAGAAAGGAATACGGACCATAGAGTGTGTCTGTAGAAGAGGATTCAACAGTTGTAGTGGGGTTAATTGGGTATTTTCCTATCTTTTTAATTGGTAAACTAAGTCGTTTCTAGCCTATTCCTCATACCTATAACCTTTTTACTCTCAACCCCCCCCNCCCCCCCCCCCCCCCCCCGTTTCACTCTCAAACTCCCAAAGCTCTCAAGTCTTCTTCTCCAAGATTCCCTCGAGGAGATTCTAGGGTTCTTTAAGCTCCAAGTATCCTTTACAGATTTCAAGCTAGGATTTCTCAAGGTATGTGGAAAGATCATCAATGGATACTTTTCATCCATTGAATCTCAAAAGATACCTAAATTTCTACTTATGATTTCTATCCAAATTTCTAGGGGTTTTCATGATTCTTCCATGAGTTCAATTGAAGTACGATTTTCTCTCCATAAATGAACTTATTATGCATCATTTGATCATATTTAAATGTTTTCAATGATTTTTACATGAACCTATGCTAAACAAGTGACCTTGATATGAAATCAAGCTTTGAAGATGTATGCATGCATTATGAATTGAAGTACTTATGAATCAAGGATACTTTTAGATAAAGTATCAAGCATGTTTTATGAAACATAATGCTTCCGATTGAAGTCATTCTTTTTATAAAAATACTATCATGATTTAGATGTTTTAGATAAGTGTCTCTTATGAATTGATTATGTTATGAAATCATCATATTTTAAAGGAGTTATTCTTAAGATTATAAGTCTTCATGATTGATTTGGTATTACTAGATTCTTATCATTTCAAAGACAATGAATAAGAATATGATATGATTATGTATGTTTTCCTTTAGAAGTTACTTAGCATCGAGTGGACCTTGGGATGAAGGTTCATCCATTAGTAGAGGTATGAGACCTTCAGTAGAAATCTTCTTGTCCCGACGTGCCACTGTAGGATGAGATGAGTCACCCATTAGTAGAGGCTTGACTCCCTAGTATGTCACTCATTAGTAGAGACTTGACTTTAGCTAGTAGATCCACATAAACTTAAGATTATGGTCCTTACCTGGCAAGTAAGGCACTCTCTTTTCAGTGTGGGAGTAGTACACCAAGATTCATGTTATAGCTCATATGGTTTATGTCGATTAACGACATCTCCCACAAAAGAATATGACTATGATTATGACTTATACTTATGATATGATTTTCAAAATATTGTACTATGTTTCATGAACTCAACTTATCAAATCATGTCATCATTGTCATATTTACTTGGTCATGCATTATCATGTTCTCAAATTATCATGTTATTATGTTTATATTCATGCATCTTTTGTTATACTCAGTACATTTAGAGTGTTGACCGTATACAACTCTTGTGCCTATATTGTTTTATAATATAGGATCTAACACTCCATATCCAGCTTGCGGTTGGCACAAATCCTTGTCACCTTTATCCAAATTTGGTGAATCCTCATGCTTCGAGGACATAACCACACATTATGAGTTCTTTTATTTTCTTTCAGACTCTTTCAGTTTTCATATTGTTCAAGTGAGCTAAGGTTTTTCCTAGTCACTTATTATGTAGTAGAGGCTTGTTGTCAGACATAGTATTGTATTTTTTTGCATTTATGATTTTGTACTCTTTTCGGCATTATATGAGATTTCTACTTGAGACTATGATTCCGCTTAGTTCTCTCTTTTCAGGCTATTGAAGGCCGCTATGGCGGCCAAATCAACTGCTTGGCTAAGGCCTCTACACCGGACAAATGTCCACTATGGCGGTCCTTGGCTTGGTTGAGACCTCTACGATGAATAGATGGTCGTTATGGCGGTCCTCGACTTGGTTGAGGTCGCCGTGATGGAAGCCTTCCGCTATAGCGGTACCATAGGGTCCCATGAGGATAGAGGTAGATAGGGGTATCTCCCCAAACTCCCCCATTTCACAACACACCAAGAATTTAGGACAACGCAAGAATGTCTCATCTGAGTTCTACTAATCTATTTTTCTTTCTGATAGTTTTCATGGATCACTAATCCTCTCAACTAACATAATCATGAATCACAATACTCAAACACTATACCACTAATCACAAACGGTTCCTAAACCCACCACACCTGATTTTCGCCAAAACTGGTGTAGCCTAAATCTTTCACCAATTCTCATCCCAGGCAAACTCTAATCAAATACATCAATTTTGAATTGCTACAACAACGGAGCAAGTCGTTACATACTCTTTTTAGTGCATATTAATCAAATTTGTGAGGCAATGCACACTCATTAAGAAAAAAAATTAGGACATAAATTGAACACCACTTTCCACTTTCCACTTTTTCCCTTTTAATTATTCTCTAACTATTCTTGAAAATAAAAATAATTCAAAGTAAAATTATAAATATGAACAATTACCTTTTTTGAACTTATCACCTTGAAAATGTAATGAGGAGAAAAAATGAAATAAATTTCGAATAACTTTCTTCAATATTGAACAAATAACTTATTTTGAACATTAAAATAGACTAAAAAAATTCAAATATTATGGACTACAGGGAGTACTAGAAGAAGTGGCTTCGGTAAACGGAACCGTATGCCATCTCTGAAACTGAATAGTAAAGCTTCAATCACTAACAAGTGTGTTGCAGGTTTGATTCTCATCACTTGAGAATAGCAAAATTACATAGAATAAATCAAGAACAAGTTCAAAATTTAATTACAATAATTATAACAAAAGGATCAAGACAATTGATAGAAAATATAAAACAAATATAAAAGCAATCGATTGAAAATAAGGAATCAAACAGCGGATTGAAAGAAGTGATGAATCATTAAGATGCAGAGCAACAAGCTTTCTTGGTGTTTATCTCCTCTGCTCCAACAACAAGAGTCTTCCCTTCTTTAATGTTAGCAGGTGCAGGGTTTTCTGAAGAGAGTGACTTCTTACTGATTATCCGATAAATTTCCGAAAGATTCATCTGGAAAGCCTTCTCAACATTTGTTGCCTCCAAGGCTGATGTTTCTATGAAAGAAAGCCCTTCTCTTTCAGCATAGCTTTGAGCATCCTCTGTAGCAACTGCTCGCAGATGCTTCAGATCTGTCTTGTTTCCAATCAGCATAATCACAATATTGGAGTCTGCATGATCCCTCAGTTCCTTTAACCACCGGCTGACATTTTCAAAGGAAATGGGTTTTGTCACATCATATACCAGAAGAGCACCAAGAGCACCCCTATAGTATGCACTTGTAATGGCTCTATATCTCTCCTGTCCAGCCGTGTCCCAGATCTGAGACTTAATGATCCTTCCCTCTACCTATGCATATATGATACATCATCAGTTTAGCAGAAACTATGTTTTTTTCAAAATGTACAATTAAGTAAAAACTAGGACGAGTAGAAACACGTAAAGAATCACAATTTACATTTGCTCATTCAACAAACAAGAAGAAAATTGATGTAAACTTGCTTACAGCATGTAAGAAGCTCTGTTGAATATTAAAATCTATGCAAAATATCATGGCATCCACACAAAGGTAGAGTTCATTTGAATGATTTTGTGGCAATCATGTTTGACCTCCTAGAACGTGGAACAATACACGTAACCTCGCTCTTAGCTCAGGTAATCCTGGCTATTTTTCTAGTTTTCCAGTGAAGATGACTGTTCTATGCATCACGCATTCAATTTGCAAATTGAATATCATTAGAAATACCACTTTATATTTTTGCTACTTGAGTGCAAACTCCACCAAAAAGTAAGAACATAGGATAAAATTATAGTTACATAGAAAGTATTAACCTAAGTGCTTGGACTCGGGTGCGGGTGTCCGATACGGGTGCGGAGCTAAAGGTCGGATCCTTTATGATCTAATTTTTAAGATTCGGGGATACGGATCCATTTATGGATATGGCCTATGGGTGCGGGGATTCGCCTAAAAATAATTAGACTATCTAAAAATAGAGCTATAAAACCTAAATTATGAGATATTATGTGGAGAACTTGAGGAGAATTTTGGAAGGAGATCAAAGGAAAATGAGTGACATAGAAATTTCTATAAAAAGGTATTCTATTTCCTTTAATTTCACCTTAGCTTTTGTATTGATTACAAAAATCATTAAAATTGTCCAGACTTTCCCATCGATTTGGTCAAAGTACCCAAAATTGGTTGACCAAATCGGCACGGGTGCAGCACCAAAAGTGAAGAGTCTGAGCAACTTAGGTATTAACATAAGGTTTTTTACTAAAATTTGCATGCTAATAATAGAAGGTAGGTGTTTGGTCAAGAGAGGAACTTTTTTTCATTGAGCAATTTTCTTTTAATAAGAGCTCTCTGCATCATGAATCTAGGATTCTTAAGAGCAAAAGTTGAAAACATATTTGGAACCAAACTCAAGCAAGTGATAATTTATCAAGGGCAAAGGGTCAAATTCAAATTTACCCCTAAACTATACAAAATGCCACAATTTCTCCCTCCATTAATAGTTGGGGCCACCTATGCTATCAATCCAATTGGCTCAATAATGTCGTTATACACTAATGGACCTAGCTTGGGGTCACCTATGTCTCTAATTAGCCAGTTTTGTCCAATTAAATGACATGGCTCTAGTTAACCCCCCCCCCCCCCTTTTTCACCTACATTACAACCTTACACCACCTTCCTCTCCCACCAAAAAAATAAATAGCATATTGCCCCAGAAAAACCATTAATGCCACTATGCTTCTCACTGTCACTATATAACCTGGCATTCAACTCAAAATAAACCCTTCTGCAGCAAACCTTTCTCCATTCTTCCTTTTCATCCTTTCACCACCTTAGACCCACCTACAAACAACCATTAAAGCCACATGTGAATCCCAACAATCAACCAGCGTTCAGTATAACCATCACCTTACATAATCCAAACACTGTCGTCCCACCACCACAACATCCTCTTCCTCAATCTTTCAAAATCTCATTCCCCCCACCCCACCCCAAGTCAGTCCACATCCACCATTCCACCTTCAACGGAAGAACCTTCAACAAAAAAGAAATCAAAGCAATAACCAGTGGCGACACTGCCACCACTCGACCAATTGAAGGATCCAGCATCAACTTCTCCCTCTTCTTTAAATTCATAATTTGTTAATTGTAGTTCTTTTAGACTTCCAAAGGCTTTGAACCAAACATTACCAGGTACAGTTGTGATGGAAAATAGTGAGGTGCTTGATGTAGACTTGAGTAAATCTGATTTTTTTAGATCTAATTGATCTTTTTCCTTTTAGGGAGTGAAATTGTGGAGCTTATGGTGGGTAGGAATAAGCGAGAGGTGGTGAGATGATGAAGGTGGTGATGGTTGATGACAAATAGATGATCATTGATGGAACAGTGGTGTGGTGTTGTCTCTTCCTGAGTGCACATTCTGTGTTTGTCACGATGTATGTGTATGTGAGAACAAGTGATGTAGAGAGGAGCAAACCTCTATTTTTGTGTTGACCAGGTCCAGGATAGAAAAAGGACTGTGTGTCATGCCATCAATGGCACTGCCACTCTGAATGAAGTATTTATTTGGCTTAATACATACCTTTTCCCAAGCTTGTATGCAAATCTCTTAACACACTCCAATCTCACATGCAACCTTATACAAACAAACATTTTCTCACACGTATCTAAGACACACCACTTTTGTGTTTGACCACTTTTTCTGAACAAGTGTACGTCTCCTGTGTCATTAGCTTTTTTAAAAAGCACTGAAATTAAATGTATACCTCCATCTTCTTCATCTTCCCCTACCATGCTATCACCCTCATGACTGTACTACCATGTCAATTGATGCTTCATTCAAAACTTACCCATTCACAGAAAATTGAACAACAATCTCAAAAACGAATATTTGTTAATACACACATGCTTCAAAAAGAAACAATTAAATAATTTGGAAAGGTATTCCGTATGCCAGAGCCTGCAAGATAATCGGGTTTGTAATACTACATCTAAAGAAATGGAAAAGTTGATCTAAAGAAACATCAAGTTTAGGCGATTATTTGTTTTATTTGTCATTTCAATTTATACCATCTATCTAATACTACAACACGCAAGACATTGATTGGGGATAATCAACTATGTCCATCAGAAAATGTATTTTCGACTTTCAAAAAGTTTAGTTAATTGGGAATCTAGGTGTTAGTCTCTACTCTCTGCTGTCGGTCAAAGTAGGTGGCCAGATTCTTGTTGAAGTTGAAGTTTTTAGGTAATTGTCATGGGTGATGCCAGTTGAAGCTATCGAAGGAATGGGTTTGGGTGGGGAAAATTGACAGGTTTTCGTTAGAAGAGATAGATAGGATGGAAAAAGAAAGATGATTGAAAAAATAAGAATATGACAAAGTTGGAGGGTTGGACATATGCACCCCTATAAGGCTTTAGACATAAAATTTTGTACCCACCCCACTCCCCTCTCTCTGTCTCTTTCTATCTCTCCATCTCTCCTGTCTTTCCCTAAAAGTTATCTTGACTTAAGGAAAGTTTATCACTCCCTTTTCGTTTTTCTTCAACCTAAGACACCCATAATGGACTTCTAAGACGATCTTCAACCATGTTATAACCTGGACTTCTAGGACTTCTAACACTAGTCCTGAGATTTGTGAGTTATTCACCTGAAATTTACTGAAGCTGATCAGTTTTTTTTCAACTTCAACTCAATTATATTATTGTTAAAACTCCTACTTAACAACTTGCATAGACGAAAAGTAAGGACTGAGGCTCTGCTGGTTTCAAAGATCTAGAAAGAAGGCTGTTGTGCTGGAGCTCAAAAGATTACAAATATGATTCAAGCTTATTAAATCAAAATCCTGATACCTAACTCCATGCCACAAAACAAGGGAGTGAGTTCTCGCGAAGATGCAAAGCATTAGAGATGAGTCTATTCCAAATTGTGAGTGTTCATTGATCAGGTGGATCTATATGCTTCGGGGTGGTGAGACGAGGTGTAACGCATTCAACTAGAAGAGCGACCCGTTGGTTCACAAAACCCTGTGAGAAAATGGGTCAAATTCTACCAGATCAAACCTATGGGACTTAAGGAATGATATAAAAAAAAGAGGGAAAATATTCGTATTAAATAAATATGAAGTAGAAGAACCCAAATTCCAAATGAACAAATTCAAACTTGAAAAAGGATCCGAATTGAGAAGCAAAAATATTCTGATAAAGACGTTTCTCAGTAATATCATCATTGGCCTGATCTGACTCCCCACCAACCGCCCCTTTCTGAATCAACTGCATCATAAGCTGCTATAGCTCTTGCCGTCACACATTCTCCAGATTATATAAACAGAGTAAATAATCACATCACATGGATGTAAAAATCCAGATCTTAAGTAGGCAACCAATGAAATCTAGCTAATTGAAAGTGTAAAAATCGATTTAATAGATTATATAGATGATAATGAGAGTTGAGTGATGCATCGCTCACTCATGCATTGTTAATAAGTTGATGATGATCGGAAATACAAAAGAGTGAAGAGAAGAGAAGAGAACCTTGAGAGTACGAGTGGCAAATTCAACGCCGATAGTTGATTTAGACTCCAAACAGAACTCATTTCTAGTGAATCTGGAGAGCAAATTGGATTTGCCAACTCCAGAATCTCCGATTAACACAATCTTGAACAAGTAATCGTACTCTTCGTCTGCTCTCCTTGCCATTTCTCTTTCAACAAACACTTAGTCTACTCACAATCAACAATCCTGGATCTGTTAGCTCAATCACAAATATACGCTTGGACTTGTGTTGGACTTCTCTGGACCTCTGTTTTTCAAACTTGTGCTAGTAATTTCTATTTTGCTTTTGCTTTTTGCGGAACAAACGTCACAGTTACGGCACTCAATAGTCATGTGGGTTTACACATTTTCAAACAAATTCCAATTAATGAAATACTGTCTGCATTCAAAGGTAAATATAAAAAAGTATATCATGTACTATTGAAAATAGTTTAAATATATTTCTAGTTATACTTTCAGGTTAAATATATCCATCTCATTATATTTTTGGTACATATTTATCCTTATAACTTATAGAGGGACACATGTACAACTAGGATTAAAAGAAATCATCCAATTTAAACCATATCCAATTATAAGGTAATCCGCCCCACCCGAATCAATTTTACCCAACCCAATTAATATCATCCGACCCAATTTTAAAATTCAATCATAAAAAACCTAAAGAATTTTATTTGTGCTTCTTTGCTTTAATTTATAAGGAACAAAATGTTTATCATCTCCACTTATGTTTACAAACTGAAAACATTTCTAAAAACTTTCCATGACAGTGCAGTCTCTATCTTGTCACTAAATAAAATATTTTCTATGACAATGGAAGAGCAATCAGCATTGATAGTAACGGCTCTTTCCAAGAAGGTAAGAAGAGTAAGAGGACTTGAATTTGCTCCAGTGAAAGAGATGGAGTAAACCAAAAAAAACTTCTAATTTTGTTTGCAAAATGGATTATATTTACAGGTCCTCTCATTTTTTATCTTTAAGTTTAAATTGGGTCGGATAATATTAATTGGATCGGGAAAAATTAATTTGAGCAGGGCGGATCACCTTATAATTGGGTATGATTTAAATTGGATGATTTCTTTTAATCCTAATCGTTCATGTGTCCCTCTGTTAGTCATAAGGGCAAATATGTGCCAAGAGTATAACGGGAGGGGTATATTTAACCCGAAAGTATAACTAAGGGTATATTTGAACTATTTCCAATAGTACAGGGGTATATTTGACCCTTTTCCGATATAAAAATGACTTAAAATAAGTTATCAAGTGTTTTGTAAAATTAAATATAAATTAAAAATCAAAAGTAGGTCTCTCCTACTTTTTATTTTTACTTAAAATTATTTAAGTTTGATTTATTATTTTTTTTTTTAGGTTGAATGGTCTGGTGGACCTTTATACTTATATGAGTTGTAGTATGGACCCTTATACTTGACCATTTGTCAATTGAACCCTTAAACTTAATGAAACTCAATATTTTAAGCCCTTTGACCATTGATCAAGCTTATGTGGCAACTTAATTGTTAAGTTGGCACAAACACGTGATTTCACGCGTTAAAGGAGCGTGAATATCAAATTTAAACTAAAATAATAATTATTTTTAAAAAAGACTAAAAATAAAAAAAATTGAATATAATTTGTTTTTTTCACTTATTTCTTCTTTTCCCACCCCACTCATTTCTTTTTCTCTTTCTAATTACATGTATCTTTTTCCCTATCCAAACTTCATTTCTCACTTTCTCCCCTTCCCAGCCTGTTCAATTTCTTTTTTCTCTTTTATTTTTTTTTCATATTTTCTTTCTTTATAGAAAAACGAAAATGTGGTATGGTTGTAGATATGTGTTGTCTTTTCATTTTTCTTGTAATTTACAACCCATAAGGTGAGTAAGATTCGATAATCTTGATGGATGAAAAGAGATTGTTGGTTGTCTTTGTAAAATTAGGTGAATGTGTGATGTAAAATTGTGTATAAATATTATGATATATTGAGGTATTTTAATGATGATTCATTGATGCGGAGAAAAGGAATCTATGGTGGTTCAAAAGTTGGATGTAGACGTTGGTAAAAAAAATAAGATTAAGAGTTGTGAATGATGAAAACTGAGAAAGAATTGAACTATGATTTTTAAGAACTTGAAGAGCTTCGTCACGGTTGTAGACAATAACGGCCTTAAGAAGAAAAAAATTAAGGAGATTGGAGATGGTGTTAATAGTGATTGTGGGTTAAGGGGGTGAAGGAAAGGTGAGAGAGATAACTATTTTATTTTATTTTTTTAAAATAGAAAATTTTTTATTAATTTTTTTCTTTTATCTTTTATGGAGTAACATTTTTAGTTAATAATTTTACTTGTATGAGTTTGTATTTTGGACCCTTCTACTAAATGTTAATTTTTTTTTATTAATTTTACTTGTATGTTAAAAATTAACATTTTTTTCTCCCTTACATAAATGACATGTCATATCCACATCAAATATATTAATGCCATGTCATTTATGTAAGGGAGAGTGAGCTACACACATGGTTGGAGGGGTTTAAATATCTTATTTTAATTGAGTTTGAGGGTTCACTTGACAAAGAGCTGAGTAGAAGGGTCCAGAATACAAACTCATACAAGTACAAGGGTCCATCAGACAATTTTGCCTTTTTTTTTTACTTATAATCTATTTTTTATAAGACAATCAAAACGGGCTCTAAGTGAAATACTCTTTCCATTTCTATTTGTTTAGTTTATCACATTTTGATGACTTCACATGTAATCTATGGTAGTAGTGATTATTCAAAAAACCGATACACTTAAATTTAATTTTAAAATATTCATTTTACTCTTAATAATATGATTTATAATCACATAATCATCTATGAATTATTTTAGACCACAATCTTCAAAAGTCTATTTTTCTTTCTTAAACTCAGTATCAAGTCAAACTAAGGTCTCATTTGTTTGAACTTAATGAAGGTCCGAATCTGAACCATTCAGATAATACTCATTAAGCGCATTTGTTTTTTTTTAGATTCTTACACTTATCGGGTCTTAAGACATCTGAATCGGTTAGATTTGAGATGGAGTCTGAAACTCATTCAGCGATCTTCGATAGGTAATTAATGCATTAATTGCTCTATTGTACAATCCAATATGACGAATTGATTTTATTGTAATTATCCAAATAGAAAGTGGACTTCATACTTTCAAGATAAATTTATGTAGTATATTTTGTCTTATTTCAAGACATATTTATCTTTGTTTTTGCTTGTATTGTTATTGGAGGATAATAAACTAATTAATGTTGTGGCCATAAAAATAAGTCCAATCTCTATATATTCAGTTATGTTATAAAATGAAGCATGTGTAGTAAAATACAAGGACAAGAAGAAAAGGAGAGAAAGAGAGACACAAAGTAGTAGTAGTAGCAGCAATAGTTTTTCTCTATTATTGAATGTTTTTCTCGCACTTACTCTTTCCTTATATTTTTTACTTTGTTGCAAGAAGAGGGGTATATATAGTTGTATATACTTGGGCACCAAGTGTGATACATGGATATCTTCTTGTCATGTATATACTTTCGGCACCAAGTATATCATATGGATGGTTAGGTTACAACACTTTGTTTGTTGCGTGTATATTCATCTTACATAAAGTGTATAGTGTGTACATATATGTTACCACAAAATATATGTATGTGGACATCTATTTTACAACACTCCCATTTGGATGTCCATGTCTTAATAAATAGTGTGCCTCGTTAAAACCTTACCAAGAAAAACCCAATGGGAAAAATTTTAGTGAAGGAAAAAGAGTACACATATCTTATAATACGCATTAAGAGTTGCCTCATTAAAGACCTTACCAGAAAAATCCAATGGGAGAATATCTTGGTTAAGAAAAAAAGAGTGCAACACGTATTTCACTCCCCCTAATTTAAGACATCACTTAACAACTCGAAGATGACACATTTCAATCTTATATCTAAATTTCTCAAAGGTTGAAGTTGATAATGTCTTGGTGAATACGAGTGTTGAACATTTGCTACATCCTTCTTTTGAAGGTCATGAATAAAAAAGAACAACTTTGATGAAATATATTTTGCTCAGTCTTCTTTGATGTATCCTCCTCTTAGTTGAGCACACGAGACATTGTCTTCATATAATGTTGTTGGAATATCTCTTTTCGAAGGAAGGTCACATATTCTCTAGATATGTTTATTTATCTCAACCAAATATATTTTTCAAAACACTCAATACGTGATCTTGTCGACGTAGACAAATTGCTCGTTCGATTTGTTAGCAACAACAATCGAGCACTAACAAACACTTTCAGTAAGATTGATTGTCTTATGGAATGATTTGAAATGACAGTATTTCCAAATGAAAATATATAACTTTCATGAGTTCAAACTTCATAATTTCCTGCAATTACATGATCAATAAATCTTGACACAATTGATCAGAATAAATAATTTATATCGATATTTGATTCACTCTAGTATCTCCACCGATAAGAGTGATGTTATATTTTGCATGCATGCTAATAAAAGTATTTACCATGAATAATAATAGCATGATACAAAAGTGCACCAATTTCACTATGACATGGTACTTTCTAACCATTTTAATGAGATCAAAATTTATCTTTATAATATGCGATCTTACAACCATTGAGATACTATTCAACGGAATCACTTTATAACCTTCTAAACCCTTCAAGGATTTTCATATAATATTTACTGTCTAACTAGACATGAGAATCATTTATCATGCGTATTCAAGTTTTTCATATATTGTCAGACTGAAAGGAACCTTATTGCATCCACCTTAGGAGTATACATCTCCATACAATAATGTCAGGACTTTTGTGAAAAATCTTTATTTTCTAATGCACAAGCATTACTTCATATTTTACGATTTCACTTATTGCACAATAATTCATTTGTACCCCACTGACATTATCTCTTGGATATGGACAAAATAAGTCCAGAACATCACTTTTCCAAGTGAATAAAAATATACTTGAATTGTATTTTCTTTTGGCCAATCATTTACCTGTCAACTCTCGACAAATTTAATATCAAGATCCTCATCATCATTTATAATTTTGAGTGCTACATTATATTCAATATATCGTCGATAGTTATTTGATATTGATTCTAAAGTGACATAACTTATCAAACTTGCTTTATTTTTCATCATTTTCAGGTACTTGAACCTTTGCCAAGGTTTTTATAAAGTGTTATGTCATAGTGCTTTTTCTAAAACATTTGCCTCATTATTATGACCATCTTAATCATTTGCTTTTTTTCTTCTTCAAGAAGCTTTATCTTTCGAATCGATTAATTTATCACGCTTCAGGCGTGCCATAAATTATGTCCTTCAAGGACTTTTCATTGGAGCATTTATAACTGGATTATAATAAGTCAGCAAATGCGTCTGACAATTGACTTAAATTATCTCTTCAATGAAAATCATACCAATGATAATTCATTATGTATAACTTATTTTCCAGTTGTTTATCTCCCCCTAATGTTAGATTTCTCTAACATTCCCTCAACCTTATTTGGGGACTCATCTTTGTGCATTCTATAATGGTGGAGCAATGGAATAATATATCACACATTTAAATTTCTAGATGATAATTATTTGGTTCCTGACCCTAAACCAATTGTGATAGGGGAACCTTGTTGGCTTGATACGTACAAGTGTTGCTACACTTTAAATAACACATCTCATACCAAATTTCTTTTGTGAGTTTTGTTCTCATGACCAATGATTTAACTATTATTTGAGGCATATAATTTCTGCTTAAACCATTTGGATATATACCAACATTATCAATATTGTTTTATAATTTGAAATGTGCTCTTGATTTATCAATTCAAGCAAACAACCTTTGCAAAAATTAAATTGCAAGTTGATAATAAAGCACATGTGACCATAACATAGATGCATCTATATAATAGTAAATGGTCCACATGACAAGTGAACGGGTCCATATTCACCTTTTTATACATTTCAAAATTTTAGGAGATATAATCTCAACCTTAGCTGGTGCAATGATAATTTTATCATGAGAACAAACAACACAAGAGAATTCTTGAAGGATTTATTATTTCTTCAAATATATAATACTATATGAATTCTCTGTTATTTTTGTATCATATTTAAATCGGGACGGTCATCAATCGGCCATGCCAACTGATATTTATTTCAATAAACTTCTAGTTTATTTTGCAAGTGATTCTATCATCATGCCCATACTTAGTTACCATAAACAATATGCAAATATGGGTAACCTTTCACGTAAATATTTATAACCCACTTTGATTGTAGTAATATCAAGATCTTAAATCTTTCCATATTTTATAGTCTTAATATATTTTTCTTTGACTATTTCTTTGAAACTTAAAAAAGTTTCTTTCGAGACTTACTATAATTCCAATATCATGAGCAATTTTATTTATTTGGATAGTAGCACATTAGCTCACCAAAGCTCACAAATAACATTGAAAACTACTACATATTTCATAACATTGTTTGTGTGGTAAACATCTCTTTTAAGGAGAAATTTATATCATTATTGTCATGGTCAAAATCATTACAAGCAAAACTTGTTTCTAGATTTACTTTTGTCATTAGTATCTCCTCCCTTTTATTTAATATCTGGCAAAACATTTTTGATGCACAAAAATACATGCATAACCAATGACAATTTTTGTGGCAAGAAATTATTTCCTTCTTTTGCCCTTTCGGTAGTTCATACTAAAGCATACCATAATATTTGTGATGTACTAAAAGTACTTGACCAATGATCATTTATGCCAAAATAAATCTCTTTATATCTCTCTAACCTCTCATATGGGTGAGTTGTGGTATTTATTAAATCATGCATGAGTATGTCCTTATTTATAATTTTCATCATCTCTTGACACACTCATTTTCAAGAATGGTTCATTTTTCATGATACTTACCACAAGTCACATTCTCTTCAAAGAATTGACTATAATCATATATACATGCTTCATAATTATTATTTTTCATTAGAAGTTCATTGTCATGCTTTGAAATTCATCATAATCATATGACATACCTCGACATCACTTTTGAAAGGTCAAGTGCACTTTCACTTTATATTTCTTTATTTTGATGGAGGATTTATAAAATCAAATTAGTTTGCATGATAATTGTGTGCCCAATACCTTTCATACCAAATTAGATGACAAAAATTAGCTTCACTCTTTGAAAAACCATTTTGAGAACTCATAATGTTCTTTCTTTTATAATTATCACAATGATGATTGTTATAATTTTATCCGTTCATGTCCATATTCATATGTCCAATCATAAAATAATCTTGTCATCTTTCAGACTTTAATTGAATTGCTATCACATTCTCTTTTAAGAATGAATCATATTCAATGGGATGGACTTCACAAGTTTTAGCAAGAGCATATTGATTTGCTCAATCATCACTTTATATCAATATATTGCATTGAGACTTTAACCCAATGTCTTATCCATACAAGGCATGCTAGGCCCAAATACTAAAGGACTTGAACTCAAAATCTTATCATAATGGTGCATCGAGACTTTAATCGATGTCTTACCCTTTTGGTGCGATGAAACATGAATCCACCGTCTTACCCTCAATCAATAAAACTTACCCTTGAGCCTTTGAAATATCATCACTTTGTTATTAATAGCACAAATAACAAAGTGCGAGAAGTTGAGTTTTAAGCCTTAAGAGAGGCCAGAAGGGTAATTTTGTCATTTGACCTCTTTTAAGAAATTTGATGATTCTATCGATCCCAAATATCGAATTTAATAAGGTAGCATTTCCATTTTATTTTATCAGACTCCAAATAATTTCTTAAGGCCCATTTGAAGGCATTTTACCATGTGTCGAGTTGCTAGTTTTTCAGTTTCTGGTGCAGCTCATTTTGACCTTCGCGATCCATAGGCTACGATCATGATGAATATGTTTCTTTAGCCCTCGCAATCACAGACAGGGAGTGTCACGACCCAGGGTACCCCCTAGACGTAATGTGGCGTACTTGACCCTGAAGGGGTCTCATACAAATCCTTAGCATAATCATAACATAAGATACTAGAAAAGTACGGGAAATTTAAAACTTCTTTAGATTCAATCAATAGAAAACATTTTCATAAGCAACGGAAGTATTTTACTAACTCTTTGTCTCAAACCATCTATTTAAAACTCATGAATAAAAATCTTGGGACGCAGCCCATATAAAGTCAAAAACATAAGGAAAAGACATAAAAGGAAATAAGGGATATTGTCCTCGAAGCTATGAGGACTCACAAAGTCTTCAATTACTCTTCAAGCACCTTAGAAACCTAGCCTCCAAAGAACTCAATCTTCAAGACCCTACATTTGATTAGAATGTAGGCAATATGCGTTAGTACAAAATGTACCAAGTATGATAGCTAGCACAACAACATAGGAGCATCTCAAAATGGTTAGTAAACATAAGACATAAGCATAAGAGATAATAATATAATCTCCAACATGAGCATCACATAATCATAAGTCAACATAAGACAAAGTTAATGAGCATAGGAGACAATTCATAGTAATACAAGCATAATTGACTCTTAGTCCTCTACACCATAATAACACCATTCTTAAGCAACCTCAAAAGCATACAAGTGCAAAGCAAGAATAGCATCCCATAATACCACCCAAGCCAAGTACCCCTTTAAAGTCATCTTATTCATAGTCTATATGCATGGTCATCTCTTAAGTCTTTCTACCATAAGGGTAATATACTCCTAAGTAACCTCAAGACACACTTGTGTAATGCATGAAAGGCATCCCATACTACCCTTCACACTAAGCATAGCCTTGAAGTCATCTTAGTCATACTCACCCTCCTTTGGTCTTATCACTAGTTTAACTCTCATAACTAAGGGAATCTGTCACCTTTAGTCACTCATAACAAGGAAGGCAACTATAGCACAATCATATCTCACTATCTTCTTTAGTAACCCAAAGTCATACTTGTGCAATACATGCATAGCATCCCATAATAAAATTCACGCTAAGTACAACTCTTAGGTCCTCATATGAATACCTCTTGGCTTAGAACCTTGTTCCTTTCTTTAACCTTAGAACACTATGAGGTACTCTCTTAAGCACATCTTAGTTCATTTATGCTTTAGAACAATATGAGATGCCTCTTCAAGCATGTCTAATATCATTGGATATGAAGATTACTACTAGAAACCTTAACTCAACTATGTGAAGGCCTCTATCTCATGAGACCTAACTATGGGAAAACCCACACTCTACTACGTAAGAGTTCCCCATTTGACTTGGATAGTCCTCACATCAACTAGGTGTGGTTCTACTTTCAACTTGGAGCCCAAACCCTGTCTTGTGTGACACTCCATCTCATTTGTCTATATTCACTAGGGGTCAAGCATATACCCCTAGATTCACTATTAAGCCTTGTTTAACATTCATATCTCATGGAGAGATGTCCTTGACATCCAATACATGTTTAAGTGATTGTATCACTTCATACTATCAAACATTCATAAAGTAGGTTAGGTGAGTATAGGCCTTTCACCACAATTGTACCCATTAGACTCTATTTTCACTTAGACTTTACTCTCAAAACCTTAGCATCTATAGTCAATCATATTAGCCTTCAACATTCATAACTAGGAGTCTTCACTCTTAACAACTATACAACATGAAAGCATCCTATGAACTTAGATTTCAAGGCCTTCAATCACATTCTTCATTACTAGGTGATTCTAGCCACAATTCATCCTAAAGGTTCAATTTCAACATTACAAGTCAAGATCAATCATATTTAACTAGGTCTAGTTCAATTCATGATTCATATTCATAATCTTGCATAAGTTCTATACATGATGACAATTCTAGAAGACCTATCAAGAATCATCAATTTCACATCAAAAAGGTATAAACCCACATACTTTGAATTCTAGGGTTAACCAAGGAATTCACATATATTCTTCATAATGTCATGAATAAACACTAAATTAACCATAAATAAGTATTATCCAACCAATTGGAGTCATACCCAACTCTACCCATACATTGGAAGTAACCCTAGCTTAGATTGAGGTTCTACTTCACAAATTAGGGGATTACTAAGGGGGTTCTATGGTTTGGAAGAACCCATAGATGAAAAGCTAAACATACCTTAATAAATTCCCTAGCACAAGCCTTTAACAATTGAACCTTTAATTTTGACCTTAGCTTCAACCTCTAGCTTCTTTTTCAATGGGGGTCTTTCTAAAGAGAGAAATATTTGAGAGAGGAGTGATTTGGGGTTTTGATTTAGGTATTGTATAAAGTGACTTAAAATTGGGAGCTAAAGAATTAAAATAGTCTAAATAGGTGAATAAAAGACATACAAAATGACCCCTACTTAAACCTAGTCGAATAGGAAATTACTAAACTAACCTTCACTTGGCAGCCGACTCCCAGGCTTCACGGCCACTTTGACGGCTCGCCAAGGGCACCACAGCTCGTGGTGGTGGCCGTGGTCCCTTCACCAGTGTCCCTCTCAACTTGCTAAGCCCCACATTTCCTAAGGCACATTTACGGCCACTTTGACGGACCATGGTCAAGACCACGGATAGTGAAGTGGCTCGTGGACTTGGGGCAGTAGCTTGGCCTCAAGGCCTTTCCTCTCATGGGACTAAGAGGTCTTCATGGGCCCTTTCACGGACCGTGGTCAAGACCACTAGCAGTGAAAGTGGCCGTGGACCCTTGGGTAGTAGGTTTCCAAGGTTGGGCAGCCTTGGCCCTTTGGCTTAGGCTTGCCCTTTTGCCTTGGTATTTTCCCCTCCCATGCTCAACCAAACTCTAAAAGGTCTTCTAAACTATGAGGTATAACACTTACCTTGACGTTCAACCACTAAACCTCTCATTCTAAGCACGTAAAGTCTCATCTACGACTCTATTTCACATATATCAAACTCTAGAACCCTAGCTCATGGCTCTAGTTTAGTCTACAAATTTCCGGGTCGTTACAATATCTTCTCCTTGGGAACATTTGTCCTCGAATGACCTTTCTACACACTTCATAAGGACATGACTCAAGACTAGCAGCCCATCATGCATGCACTACATCTAAATGCACACAACAAGAGAGGAAAACTTCAATCCCACTCTAAACATGCTCAATGCAACTCAAGGAAGTAGAAACTACATCTAACAACCCATTTATGCATGAAATTCTCATAACTCATCATATTCATAGGAGGAACTACCTTCTCCAACTAACCATGCTCAACATACTCTCATGGATCTCATATGCAACTTAACTCAAAAATGTTACAACAAGAGGCAAAACAATGCATGTAAGTCATTTCTAACAAAACCTAAGCATTTTCATGAATATGCACAATTAAAATCATGGCAACATATAAATACACAACAACCTTTCTAAATAAGCACACTATATCCCCCTTGGGTGTAAGCCTACACAAACTCTTTTAAACATCATTCATGCAAAGGACAATTTCAAAATCCAACATAACAAGTCACAAAAGACAAGAAAAATCCGGAAGTTTGCTAAAGCATAAAACACTTACCGGAAGGGACATGAGGAGATCACTCTTGATCTTCTCTAGATTGGAGAGCATAAAACCTATTCTCCTTTTGAGTACCCTCATCCGGATCACTAGAGGCAACTTTTTTATCCTCCCTTCCCTTAGCCTTAAGAATCGGGCAATCTCTCATTTTGTGCCCATCCTTCCCACACCCATAGCAACCATCTATGATGGCTAGGAACTTACCATAATGACTCCTCCCACACTTGGAGCAAGTAGGCTTGGGAGAATCTTGGCCGGAACCTTGGTTTAGTCCTAGACCTATCTTGTCCATCGGACTTAGCATTCGAAAACTTCACATCATTGGTCCTAGCCCTCTTTACCTCCCTATTCATTTTCTTGAGCTTTTGCTCTTAAATTTGTTCGTCATGAACCATAAGTTTTGAAATATTCATACTACGAATAAGCATTACCGAACGACACTCATTCTCTACCAATTCGGACACTCCCATCACAAACTTATTCATTCTAGCCATTGAGTCTGCCACTAGGGTTGGAGCATACTTGGATAGTTGGGTGAACCTAAGAGCATACTCCTTTACACTCATACCTCCTTGACGATGGTTGATGAATTCTTGCATTTTTCGTTCCCTCAATTCTAGGGGAAATAACCTATATAGGAATGCTTCCTTGAACCCCTCCCATTTTATTGGGCCAGCTCCTAACGGCCTATCATCTTTCCATTGTTCATACCAAATTTGGGCTATATCCCTCAATTGATAAGCGGTTAGTTCCGCTTTTTCTACCATAGTCAACTCCATGATAGCAAGCACCTTATACACCTCATCTATGAAACCTTGAGGATCTTCCTCCATCTTGGAGCCATAAAACTCAGGAGGGTTCATCCTCAAAAACTCTCTCACTCTCAAAGCAACCGTATTCACATTATTAGCCGGAGCAACTACTTCCCTATTGACTTGGACCGTCACAACTTGAGACAATATTTGGAGAGCCGCCCTTTTCTCCACATTTGTCATAGTTCCCGCATCATTAGGAACTTGAGGAGGAGCTTGGTGTGGAACTTGAATAGGAACTTATTGCTCCTCATCACTTTCCTCAACACTACTAGCATTAGCCCTTGTATTAGTCATACCCTGAAAAACCATAGGGAAAGGATTAGAAAAAGGGCCTACTAAAGCCAAACTCTATGGCATGATTAAGAGAATGAAAAAGTAGGATTTCCTAAGCATCCAATATCCTTCTAGTCATAAATCTGGCGCGCTTCACATTTATGAACAAGACTTTACTAGACGTGGTTTGAGACAATCCTAGAACCATTCTAAACATTCTGCTCTGATTACCAAGTTTGTCATGACCCAGGGTTACCCCCTAGGCGTAACGTGGCGTAGTTGACCCGGAAAGGATCTAATAAAAACCCTTAGCATAATCATCACATTAGATACTAGAAAAGTACAGGAAATTTAAAACTTCTTTAGATCCAATCAATAGAAAACATTTTCATAAGCAACAGAAGTCTTTTACTAACTCTTTGTCTCAAACCATCTATTTAAAACTCATGAATAAAAGTCTTGGGACGCAACCCATGAAAAGTCTAAAACATAAGGAAAAGACATAAAAGGAAATAAGGGATATTGTCCTCGAAGCTATGAGGACTCACCAAGCCTTCAACTCTTCTAGCACCTAAGAAACCTAGCATCCAAAGAACTCAATCTCCAGACCTACATTAGATTAGAATGTAGGCAATATGCGTTAGTACAAAATGTACCAAGTATGATAGCTAACACAACAACATAGGAGCATCTCAAAATGGTTAGTCAACATAAGACATAAGCATAAGAGATAATAATATAATCTCCAACATGAGCATCACATAATCATAAGTCAACATAAGACAAAGTTAATGAGTATAGGAGACAATTCATAGTCATACAAGCATAATTGACTCTTAGTCCTCTACACCATAATAGCACCATTCTTAAGTAACCTCAAAAGCATACAAGTGTAAAGCAAGAATAGCATCCCATAATACCACCCAAGCCAAGTACCCCTTAATAGTCGTCTTTATCATGGTCTATATGCATGGTCATCTCTTAAGTCTTTCTACCATAAGGGAAACATACTCTTAAGTAACCTCAAGACACACTTGTGTAATGCATGAAAGGCATCCCATACTATCCTTCACACAAAGTATAGCCTTGAAGTCATCTTAGTCATACTCACCCTCCTTTGGTCTTATCACTAGTTTAACTCTCATAACTAAGGGAATCTGTCACCTTTAGTTATCTCACTATCTTCTTTAGTAACCCAAATTCAAACTTGTGCAATACATGCATAGCATCCCATAATACTATTCATGCTAAGTACACCTATTAGGTCCTCATACTAATACCTCTTGGCTAGGAACCTTGTTCCTTTCTTTAACCTTAGAACACTATGAGGTACTTTCTTAATCACATCATAGTTCATTTATGCTTTAGAACACTATGAGATTCCTCTTCAAGCATGTGTAAGTTCATTGGATATGGAGATTGCTACTAGAAACAATAACTCAACTATCTGAAGGCCTCCATCTCATGAGACCTAACTTTGAAAAAATCCACACTCTACTACGTAAGAGTTCCCCCTTTGACTTGGATAGTCCTCACATCAACTAGGTGCGGTTCTCCTTTCAACTTGGAGCTCGGACCCTCTCTTATGTGACACTCCATCTCATTTGTCTATATCCACTAGGGGCCAAGCATATACCCCTAGATTCACTATTAAGCCTTTCTTAACATTCATATCTCATGGAGAGATGTCCTTGACATCCAATCCATGTTCAAGTGATTGTATCACTTTATTCTATCAAACATTTATAAAGTAGGTTAGGTGAGTATAGGCCTTTCACCACAATTGTACCCATTAGACTTTATTTTCACTTAGACTTTACTCTCAAAGCCTTAGCATCTATAGTCAATCATATTATCCTTCAACATTCATAACTAGGAGTCTTCACTCTTAACAACTCTACAACATGAAAGCATCCTATGAACCTAGATTTCAAGGCCGGCCTTCAATCACATTCTTCATTACTAGGTGATTCTAGCCACAATTCATCCTAAAGGTTCAATTTCAACATTACAAGTCAAGATCAATCATATTTAACTAGGTCTAGTTCAATTCATGATTCATATTCATATTCTTGTATAAACTCTATACATGATGACAATCCTAGAAGACCTATCAAGAATCATCAATTTCACATAAAAAAGGCATAAACCCACATACTTTGAATTCTAGGGTTAACCAAGGAATTCACATAAATTATTCATAATGTCATGAATCAACACTAAATTAACTAGAAATAAGAATTATCCAACCAATTGGAGTCGTACCCAACTATACCCACACATTGGAAGTAACCATAACTTAGATTGGGGTTCTTCTTCACAAATTAGGGGATTACTAAGGGGGCTCTATGGGTGGAAGAACCCATAGATGGAAATCTAAACATACCTTAATCAATGCCCTAGCACAAGCCTTCAACAATTGAACCTTTGATTTTGACCTTAGCTTCAACCTCTAGCTTCTTTTTCAATGGGGGTCTTTCTAAAGAGAGAAATATTTGAGAGGGGAGTGATTTGGGTTTTGATTTGGGTCTTGTATAAAGTGACTTAAAATTGGGAGCTAAAGACTTAAAATAGTCTAAATATGTGAATAAAAGACATACAAAACGACCCCTACTTAAACCTAGTCGAATAGGAATTTACTAAACTAACCTTTACTTGGCAGCCAACTCCCAGGCTTCACGGCCACTTTGACGGCTCGTCAAGGACACCACAACTCGTGGTCGTGCTCGTGGTCCCTTCACCAGTGTCCCTCTCAACTTGCTAAGCCCCGCATTTCCTAAGGCACTTTCACGACCACTTTGACGGACCATGGTCAAGACCACGGATCGTGAAGTGGCTCGTGGACTTGGGGCAGTAGCTTGGCCTCAAGGCCTTGCCTCTCATGTGACTAAGGGGTCTTCACGGGCCCCTTCACGGACCGTGGTCAAGACCACTAGCAGTGAAAGTAGCTGTGGACCCTTGGGCAGTAGCTTGCCAAGGTTAGGCAGCCTTGGCCCTTTGGCTTAGGCTTGCCCTTTTGCCTTGGTACTTGCCCTTCCCATGCTCAACCATACTATAAAAGGTTTTCTAATCTGCGAGGTCTAACACTTACCTTGACGTTCAACCACTAACTCATTCTAAGCACGTAAAGTCTCATCTACGACTCTATTTCACATATATCAAACTTTAGAACCCTAGCTCATGGCTCTAGTTTAGTCTACAAATTTCTGGGTCGTTACAGGGAGTATCGCGATCGCGATATAAACATTATGTCCTTGGCGAATGCGATGATCATTCTTCACCTGGACAGAACCTAAATTTGGAATTTTTTTCATTTTTCTCATTTCCACTATTTTCACTCGATTTGAGCTTAGGAGAGGCTATTCTTGGAATTTTTTCTTAGTGAAATTCGTTTGGGTAAGAGCCTTTAATCATTCTTTATCAATTCCTTCAAGTTTTATCTTCCGAAAACTCTTTTAAATCTTAATTTCAATGTGGGTTTTGGGGGGTTTTCCCTTAAGTCGAAAAATTAGTATTTTCTTGATTTGGAGCTTGTTTCTTGATCGGTTTTAATGGGGTTTTCAGCCACGAATCCCTCTTGTCTTGTAAACCATTTTTTTCAATTAAAAAGATAATCTGATTTTAGCCTTTTGATTTTTGAGGTGGTTTTAGGATTATTTTACCCCGGTTTCTAATCCTATCAATATGGGGATCATCGGGCTCCTTTTGACAAACTCTATTCATTCTTGATAGCTAGGGATCGTGTGGTTGATGAAGTACTTCGTTAGAGTTGTTCGAGTGAAGTTTTAGCCTTCGAGGTAGGCTTTGCTATCCTTTTTTAGACTTAGATGAGTAAGTGATCTTTCTTAGGGAATTAACTGTGAAATGAGTTGTAGTATGTGTTTTAGAGGTTGTTAAGTGTTGACTTTCCTGTTTAATTCGTGTGATGCCTATGTATGATGTTTAGCCTGTGTGGAGACTTGTGTTATATCTTTAAATGTTGCTGAAAACCTGTGATATTTGAGTAATTTCCCGAGTGAGGAATTGTGTGACCTATGTTTACTTTTGACATTGAGATATCCGAGTTAGGATTAAGTTGATTTTTTCTAAAACATCTTAAAATGAACTAAATGTTTTTCCAAGTGGTAAAGATCGATTCAAATGGATTCCTCCACTACCCCTAATATTTGAGGTATGCTTATGACTTGTTGAGTTTGGGAACTTGATACTATTTGAAATTCTTGATGAACTAATTATGCCTTTGTGTTATATGTATTATGATGCATTCATCCTCATCCAACATATCATTGTTCATGAAAATATGAGAAAGTGGAGAACTACTATCTTTATGTGACACCTTACTTATATCCTTAACTACGTGCTAGGTGGCAAGTTGGTAAGATATTAATATTATGAGATTGGTATATGGATTATGATTCCCCCATGGGTCCTTGTCTAGCAGCTAAAGCTCGACAAGGTGTATATGACAGGTTGTGGCCCACCTGGTCCCACCTCATCATTTTCTTATTAATTACATTGCAGTGGCCAACTTTGTTGTATTGTGTGACTTGTTTATTTGTATCATTTTGTGTTTATTTTATTCGCGCAGTTTTTACATAAATTGACAACACCGATGTCAGAGTGGGACTTTTATGCGTGTAGGTGAAAACGTTTTATAGTTTATTTCTTAAGTTTGATTAGTTGTTTATACTCGATCGGTCTAACCTACTGAGTACATGTAGACTGTACTCACCCCATACTTCTGTTACCCTTTTGATGTTGATCATAGTTAGGGTGATGCTAGTAGCAGTTGATTGGATCTAGCGGTTTCTTCTCTTTTGGAGTTGCGGTGAGATCCTGTTTTTCAAATCGCCATTGGTCTTCGTCTATTATTTACGATCTTTAATTTCCTTTAGCCTGATAGAAATGTTCACTTAGTTTTACTTTTCAGATTTTTGTCAATCCTCAACCCACGAGGACCTATACAAGTGTACTATGGCCCTAAACAGGCATAACAACAGGGTAGGTCATTACATTCCGCCTATAGTGTTCTTTGAAGAGATGGTTGGGAATCTAGAATTTCCATTCTCATTTTATGTTAATACATGTATTAAAGAGCTATACTTAACACAAAATATGAGCAGATCTTATCTTAAATAATGTTGTTGAAGTTTGGTTAAAAAGGGTCTTGGAAGCTCCCAAACACTTGGTGAAATTCGGTAAAATGAAAGTGGCTGCCCGAATTTGCCTTATGAATCTCGACTAAAATTTCAGGGATGCCTAGTAGCTGTGTTACACCATGAATCAACAAACTTACTACAAAATTTTAAAGCAACATCTCAACAGTCAACACCAGGACAAGTCGATGTGATCTTTCTATCTTAATGGAAGACAAACAGTAACCATCTTAGCTCCAGAAAATGATGTGAATATCCAAGGAAAACGGCAACACAACACTCATGGAAATATCAAAAATTTCCTATCAAGAGTCTTCAAACATCTTAAAGATACCGGTACAGAATTTCAACAAGAAAATTCCCATTCAATATCAAACTATATCCACATGCATGTTCGCTTTGTACAAAAACAAAAATCTTATAATAATACAAGAATTTCAGTTTCCACCGTTAACTGGACCAGAAAAGCTCCATCATTATTTTAGGCCATATGGGACGCGGAGTGCACCAAGTATAGCAGAGTGCTCCTCGGCTTCCTTACAGAAGATCTCTTCCCATATCTTGAGAAGTTCTGTTTCACATGCTCAAATCAGTAAAAACTGAACTGTGATATGCAACTTAAATTTAATGCATAGGGTACCCTCATCTAAGCAAATAATATTTAAAGAGGTCATCTTGAAGATTAGTACATGAAAATGATGTTCCCATAGCATGTGTGTCACACTGCTACTCTTAAATCTCTTCACTTATGTAGTGGAATGATGTGGATAATTATTATGCAAAGCTTTATTGCTTACATTAGTACATAGTAAAAACATGTAATTACATGAAATAAAAATACAAATCAAACATACCAGATTTATCGGTGGATGAAAGGCACATGATGATCATGTCGAACCTTGGGACCTTTGTCAGATCTTCCAGGTATCTAATTGCCAAATTCATATCTTCACTGGTGAATAGCAGGAAAATATCATGTCAAGATTAACAGTCTGCAAACTCTACTTGAAGATCCCACCTAAATGTACCCCATACTTACATGAAAAATGTAGCAACACATCTTACAATGTCCATGAGCATCGGAGCAGATAATGCATTTTTAAATATTCTGGGTAACATTGCAGGTGAAGTGACCTGAACAGAGAAAGCAGGTCTAGATTACTGAAACAGGTGCAGAAATGAAAAAAGTAGACTCTTGACTGTTTTAACATAGATTTGACCAATAAATAAAAAGAAAAAAAAAAAACCCTTTAGGGTGGCCCAGTGGTTTGGGCTTGGGACTTCCATGTTGGAGGTCTCAAGTTCAAAATCCCTTGCCAGCGAAAGCAAGGGGTTGCTTTCTGGGTCGAGCTCGTCGCATCAGGCTTGCCTAGTGCGGGTTACCTCTCCTATGTGGTTTGCGAGCTATTGCATAGGAGCGAGGGTTTTACCCTGTACGCACCCAAAGGGTAGCGGCTGCAGGTTTCCCTTGTCATCAAAAAAAAAAAACAAGATGACGAGAAAAACTTAAAAACCTTCAATAATTGAGTTTGCAGATTACGATCACCAGAAAGTCCCCGCCAAGAAACCTCAAACTGATAGGCTGAATTTGGTGCTGCAATATTTTTTGCAGCTTCAGTCTTCGCAAGACCAGCTGCTCGGGTAGCAAGCTCTTGGACAGATTCCTCTAGTTCTTGCTTGCTTATCTTGTGAGTTTTCTGCAAAAATATTAAGTAGGGCATCAAGTGTATGTGTAGAATTATATTAGCATGACAGAAATGACAAAATACTAGTATGGTATCGCCTGTAAATGAAATACAAATACAGTTGTTCACTAAAATAGTCATAAATAAATTCAGACACTTGGAGGTACTAACATTCAATGTTTCACCAAATGTGAAACTTCAGTAACGGATATGCATCAACATAAAATACTCAAGCAGGTTTTAGAATATATATTTAGAATAGAAATACGAACAGAAATAATCTATAGAACCCTACTTTGAAGGGGATTGTAATAGTGTCTATAAATAGAGTAAAGTGCAATAATGTACATACACAGTTCAATAATATTTTCCTCCTTTATTTCTTACAAGGTATTAGAGCTTTGATGAGAAATATTGGGGAAAGAAAACAAAATCAGTCACTCTGCCTCAATTTTCTGGCGACTATTTTTCATCAATTCCTTCTTCTGTCAGTGTTATGTGAAAACCAACGCCACCACAGGGCCCCCTACCTTCTGCCGACCAAACCTCAGTCAACCACTCCGGTAGCCGACCTCGCATATGCCTCCCAGAAGCTTCGTCACTTCCGATGAGATCTGACCACGCGTCGGGGCTGGAGCCTGTTTCGGCCAATTTTCCAGCAACGTTCTTGTTCAAGATCTACTTGTCTCTTGATTCCAAGACGATCCATTCACTTTCCAAATGTCATATTAATTTTCCGGCATTGAAACAATTTTTTTTAGATTCCAGCAACGGTTTGTATTTTTTTTTAGATTTTAGGCTACAATTCTGATTTCACAAGATGTCTTTCGGAGTTGATATTTTTGGCTCCCAAAATTACGAGAATTGGAATTTCAACCCTATGATCAATTTAGAACCATTAATGAGAAGCTCAAGCTATTTAGCTTGAGCTTCCTCAATTGAGTTGTGGTGTAAGAGTCAAGGTGTCCAAGACCACTCAACAAACAATGCCAGTGTGGTAGATAAAAAGGTAAAAGCTAGTGAGGAAGATGCAAAAGCCAATGCACAATGGGAGAAGGTTGACGCTCAATTATGTAGTCTCCTAAGGAAATCTATTGATTCCAAGTTGGATACCCTGATTTCGCCCGTTCCAGACATGTTATGAAGTTTGGGAAAAGGCTTCCTTTATACACAGACATCTCTTTTGTATGATGTGATATCTCAAATGACCAACTCAATGAATCAAGAAACTAATGTCTACTTACTTGGGACATTACAGGCAATCATGAAAGAATTTGAAATGTTGATGCCAATCACTACAAATGTGGAAAACCAACAAGAGCACAAGACAAATGTTGTTTCTAGTTCTTACACTTACTCGACTTCCTACTGACCATGATTCAATGCGCGTGATCAAATTTTAGCTAGTCCTACAATTCCTACAATTGATGAATTATTCTCTCATTTACTTCGCCTTGCCGCCCCTCCCAGTCACAAAGTGGTTTCATCACTCACCGTTGACTCCTCTTTTCTCGCATCTCAAATCATAGAAAATCAAACATATCAATCTACGGAGAATCAAGGAGGAGGTCATTTTGGAATATCTCAACAAGTGTAGTTAATGAGATATGCTTGGACACACTCGTGACATATGTTACTCTGCATGGTCGACCACCCAATAATGTTCATACAACTCAAAAGGAATATAATGAGTCATTTCATTGTCGAGAAAGTAAACAGACATCTCAACACCAAGCCTCTGTTGTGCAACCTGATCAACCATCCAATAATACTCATATTACTTAGATAGAATATGATGAGTTCCTTCAATATCGAGCAAGTAAACAGACGTCTCCACAAGTAGCCTCAGTTGCTGGTAATTCCTTTGCTTGTGTTTCTAGGTTTCTTGGATCATGGGTCGTTGACTCAAACGCTTCTGATCATATTTTTGGTAACAAATCACTTTGTCTGAAATTGTTTATTCACAATCTCTTCCTACTAATATTTTAGCCAATGGCCTTAACAAAATCAAAAGGAGTTGGAAATGACAAACCCCTATCCTCGGTCACTCCAAACTTTATTCTTTATGTCCCTAGTTGTCCTTTTAATCTTATTGTGAGTGTTGTAATGCAGTTTATGACTCCCATGTGATAATCCTTGGAATGCAATTGTTCATATTTGGTGATATATAAAGTCAACTCTAGGTTAAGGACTAATCTTTGAAGATCGAGGCCATGAGCACAACATTGGACATACAAACACTAATTGTGCAGGGTCACCCGCTGATACACGTTCTACATCTGAATATTGTGTTTTAATACGAGGTAATTGGTGTCTTAGAAGACTAATAAATAGAGTATGGTTGCTCAATCTAGTGCAGAAGCAGAATATCAAGAAATGGTTGTAGCAAATTATTAGCTAGTTTGGATCAAACTGTTGAGAGAACTAAAATTTAGAGAAGTTGGTCAGATGAAACTTGAGTGTGATAATCAAGCAGTCCTTCTTACCACGTCAAATCTAGCATTTTCATGCGAAGACTAAGCACATTGAAATTGACTGTCATGTTGTCAAGGAAAAGATACTCTTAGGAGCTATTGTTACAAAATTTGTGAAGTCGATTGATCAACTTGAAGATATCTTCACCAAGTCCCTCACCAGTCCTCGTATGATTTACTTTTGTCACAAGCTCAGTACTTATGACTTATATGCACCAGCTTGAGAGGGAGTGTTAGAATAGGAATAGGAAAGAGAATAGTATATAGAATCCTACTTGAAAAAGAATTGTAATATGGTGTCGGTAAATAGTGTCTCAATGCAATATATTTCTCTACTATATTTATGCCAGATAATCCTTAATATGATCTTAACCCGACCAAATGCTGAAAACAAGGTCCCTATGACGAGTGTTACGATTGTGCATTACTTAGTTGAAGTTTACTATGTGGATGGCTTGCTCTGAATGTGTTCATCATGCGGTAGATGTCTCTAGAGCAAAATAAGTGCATAAGCGAGCAAAATAAGGTAGCTTTATGCGTGGTAAAACAAGCTAAACAAGCATCTGACTACAAACTAACCCTATGTTGGTGATTATAATTGATAATGACTTAATTTTTCATCCAAAAACAGAAATGACATTGGTCTAGTCTTTGCCTATTGGATGCTTGCTCTAAATTTGTTCATCATGTGGAAGATGTTCTAGAGCAAATAAGTGCATGATCTAGCAAGTGAAGATAGCTTTATGTGTGGTAAAACAAATTGATCAAGCATCTACAGCAAATTAACCCTATGTTGGTGATCATAATTGATAACGACTTGACTTGTTCATCCAAAAAAAAATGATATCGGTCAAGTGTTTGTCATCATCAAACATGGATTATGAATACCACTGTCAAAAAGGCTATGAGACAAAAGACAGTTTTTCACAAATAACAATATATTTGCTTAATAAAGTTTTTGACACAACATTATGTATACTTATATGAACTGGAACCTTCCGATTGCCTTTCATGCAAAGGGAAATGGATAGGGGTGGGGGTGGGGGTGGGGGTGGGGATAGGGGTGGGGGATATTCAATATGATAAGTTTCAATACAGAACAGAAGGAGTAGCAGAAATAACTAAATCCTGGAGTAAAACCTTTGCAGTCCCAAAAGCAGGATTCAGGGTAGGAACGGTTGGAGAAGCATCTGAATCTTTGTTGTTAATCTGCATATGAGTATCTTCAACTTTAGCAGTCCCAGGAACATCTCTATTGTTTTCCTGCCACAGAATTTGAATGTTCAAGGCATTGTGGATTGGTGAACACCAGTATTGGACAAAATTTTCACCAGCTCATAAAATATATTAGTTACCCAATAAATGATCTACTGTTAGCATCATTTTAAGTTCAAATTCCATGTTGAAATTACATTATAGAGATTGTACATATTACGGAAACAGAAGCAAGTAAATTTGACTTGGAAAGTCGTCGTTTTATTGATCAAGAAAGCTTGCTTATATACATGAAGTCAATAACTGATTGTTGCTAAAAATCTGTTAAACAAGTCTATCGCTAACTAAAATAAAGGAACTGAACTTAAAGATAGCTAACAAAGTTTCAAAAAATAAAAATAGAGTCCAAACTATCTGCAAAACAAATCAGGTAACATTTGTGTGTCCTCAAGAATTGCAGACTCCAAGTTTACTTCTGAAAAACTCAACTTCTTAACATGAAACAACTTTGTAAACAGATCAGCAATTTGATCTTTTAACCTGCTTCTTGCACTTCCCTAGTAAAGTTAATCGGATACTTGCTTGGTTTTCCCATGAAAAATAGATTATGAGAAATGGCTATGGCTGTCTGATTATCCACAAACACTTCTATGCTTTCTTGTTGTTCTAAATCAAGATCTTACTTAGCCAACAAGCTTGATTTATGGCCGCTGCTGCAGCTATAATTCAGCTTCTGCAGTTGACTGTGCCACAAAATCTTGCTTCTTTGAGCACCATGAAAAACATCCTGAACCAAGGCTAAAACAATAACCTGAAGTGTTTTTCATGTCATCAACTGACCCTCCCCAATCACTATCAGAATAACCTTACAATTTGAAATTCTGACTTTTACAGAACTTAACACCATAGTCCAAAGTTCCTTTGACATACGTTATCACTCTTTGGGAATCTTTCATGTGCATTTCACTTGCACAATTCAAACATCCGGACAAGACACTTAATGGTTGCAGAATGTCAGGTCTTGTGGCAGTGGGATACATGAGACGTCCGATCACACTTCTATAACTTGCCTTATCAACCTTGAAACTGCCATCATCCTTAATCAACTTCTCTTTTTGATTCATTGAAGGTGTTCATAGATTTGCAGTCTTTCATTTTGAACTTCTTAATTATCTCCCTTGCATACTTCTTTTGGACACGAACACTTCATTTTGAGTTTGATGAATCTGCATTCCAAGAAAGTAAGACATTTCTCCCAAGTCTGTCATCTTGAATGTTTTTTTCTTTCTTCCTTGAATTCCTCTATCAATTGAAGGTTGTTCCCTGTTACAAGAAGATCATCAACATAAAGTGATAGAACCACAATATCAGAATCTCCTTTTTCAATTAACAGAGTTGATTCACTTAGGCTGTTCTTAAAACCTAAGCCTTGCAAATGCGTGTAACAAGCCCTTGGAGCCTGTTTAAAACCATAAAGGGCTTTCTTCAATAGATAAGACTTTATCTTCTAGTCCCTTTACATAAAAACCTTGAGGTTGCTCCACATAAATTTTCTCATGTAGAAAACCTATTTATAAAGCTGACTTGACATCTAATGAAAGACTTTCCAACCTTTTTGAGAAGCAACAGTCTTATAGTATCAAGTCGAGCAACTGGAGCAAATATTTCTGAATAATCAACTCCAGAATTTTGTGAATAACCTTTTACAACAAGTCTTGCCTTGAGCTTGTTAACGGAACCATCGGCATTCAATTTTGTGCAGTAAACCCACTTCACACCAATGACCTTCCCATCTTGAGGCTTTTCCACTAGTTGTGAGGTCTTTTTCTTGTCGATCATTGCAAGCTCATCCTCCAGTGCAGCTTGCCACTTGGGATCTGAAATGGCTTCTTCAATCCAGAAGGCTTTAAAATGGCAACATTGCATCTCTGGTATATGTCAAAGAGCAACCTTCTTCCTCTCAAGATTGAGCATCAATTACCTCATCATAATCTGATAAATTGTTTATAATCTGCTTCTGGCTAACTTCCTCCCAGTCCCATTGCTCATTCTCCAAAAAATACATCTTTGCTTACCAAAATTTTTCCAATGAGGCTGAAAAGTTCTGTAAGTTTTAGAGATTGTACTGTAACCAATAAATACTCCAGGTTCATCTTTCTTGTCTAACTAGTCCCTATTAACTTGTGGAATATGAGAGAAACACAAACTGCAGAAGATTTTTAAGTTTTTTTAAGGACGGTATAACCGCACCATACCTCAAAAGCAAGGGCGGATCTAAGTGGGAGGTAGAGGGTTCAATTTGAACCTCCCTTGAATTTTATTAGGAGGTTCTTGTTTGTGTGAGGCTAAATCTCGAACTTCTAAACCTCCCTTGAATTTTGGCAGAGTGACTATCCCATTTAATTAAGTGAAATTTGTGAGTGCCGTTGTTCCTTTCTCAAAGAAAATCCCTCTTGATTTTGTGTAGCTTCTTTAGAACCTTGTTGGGGATAGGGAGCAGGTCAAGAACACTGTTAATGAGAGTCGGACTTCAACACAGACAGATATTGCAATTGCCAGGAAGCTAGTCTATTCAAATTTCTCGATGATACCATTCAACACCTCACAATTCTTGTACCCACACCCAAAGGTAAGCCAAGTAAGTGGGAGAAAAATCCCAATGCAACAACCTGTAATACTTGTAAGTTCCTCTATGCTAGACACATGGTTGACATGGTATATAATACTTTTTAGCACATTGAAATGTAGTCCTGAGAGCGCTCTGTCAAATAGAATGCGCACCTCGACTAATTCCCCAGGAAACCTATCCCCCTCCACTAGCAACAGGTACCAGATAACTCTATCCACCAATGCTAGAATAGATAGCAAGAAATCACTAAGCTTTTGTCTTTGGTATGAGATCTCATGATTCTGAACCCACTTCATTGACCACTAAGCCACACTCTTCGTCATCATATAGAAACTCATTACAATCCTCTTTATCTGTTGCATCTCCTCACACCAGTTTAACTTTTAGATGCTAAGTGCTAGAATACAAATTTCACTTATTAAAGAGAGTACTTGAATATTATTAAAATAACTGATAGAATCAATCATTTATAACGAATTATGACAAGAGGACAGTGAATTGGTCCATGCTTTGCATTAAGATAACTAAATGCTATAATACTTTCCAACAGTTTAAAGTGACAACCTTGGCAGGAATTGTCCGAACTTCAGCCATCTTTTGAGAACTACTTGATACAGATTGGATTACAGGGCCAGATTTAATTGTCTTTCCAGATTTTTGAGCCCTTTGTGCAGAAACATCTGTTGCTCCTGATACTCTTTTAAGAATTTCCTACAAGGTTGATTAAATTGAGAACTAAATAATCTGTGATCAATGCATAGAAAAACATAAAAAATGTCAAGATTTTAAACAGCCTCTAAAAGGGACCAAGAGATCTTTCAAAGAGATGAAGCTCCAGAAGATACAAAAATGTATCATGGTGCAATCAAGGAACACTAAACATAGATCTTCAGTGCATGCAAAAAGAACTTTATCAGTTAATTTGCATAAGTTCCTTCCTCCCACAACATATATGCACAAACAGCTCCATTTCTCATTAACCAATTATCATTATAAGCCTACATGGAGCAGACATGGCTTGTAAAACAGGAATTACATTATTTCAATAGGTGAATTGCTAGCGGAAGTATAGTATAGCTGTTATTTCAATTGTATCACCAGTGCTTTTCCTCATTTCATCACGGGAAATATTGTGCAAGACACTTCAAAGGACTAGTACCATCTCACAGACCTAGAAGTCATGCCAAAGTATCTCCAAGAAAGAAATCATTGCAGATTATTATAATGCAAACTCTTTTTAAGGAAAACAAAAAAGAGATTGCATCTAAACTAAATAGAGTGATCACCTTCTCATACAGAGCCTTAACTTCTTCATACTGCTTCTTGATCTCTGGGTTCTGTGGTTCCAACCTCAACGCAAATTCAGCATCTGTGCTGCTACAGTTGCATTAGACAGGAAACCTGGATATAACAGTTTTCCGTATGCTTACATTTTAAGATTAAACTATACCTTCAATTGATTCTTTCAATTTCCCAAGTTCTTTCCTAGAAGTTGAACGGCGAGAATAAGCTTTAATGTAACGATCATCCAGATTCAAGGCCTCTGTACAGTCGTTCTCTGCCTCTTGAAACCTAAATACATGCGGAGATATACATAGAGGTAAGACAGTTACTAATTTTCAAGCCTTTACTATACTTCACCTAAAAGAAAAATGAAGTGCATTAAACTTGCCTTTTGATTTTAAGATAAGCCATCGCTCTATTGGCATAAGAGACTGCAGTTGGTGAAAGTGCAATGCTTCTAGAATAGCAATCAATGGCTTCATTGAACTTTTTCTGCTTAAAGCACTCATTACCCTAGGAAATAGCATATAATGCAGATTACCAGCTATAATGACCAAGCTTTGCATTTTCAAAAAAAGCACAATTAATTTGAAGGATCTAACGTACCAGCTCTTTCTCTGAATTGGCATTGATGTTGCTCTCTTCCGATATCAGTTCACTTGATAGATGGCTAATTGGATTGTAATTTTTAGAATAATTATATGGACCAGCTGCACTTCTGATCGAGGTAGATTTGCCAACTCGTGTCCCATTAACTTGAGGACTAGTAAGAAGTTCACTAGTATGGCTCCAATCTTCTCTCTGTGCAAGGTTATTAGGAGAAATGGGAAACGTTTTAATACTGACAAGTCAACACATACAAAATCATTTACAAATAACCCACAGCACTAGTCCACATGGCTGAAGTATGTGTGATGTAACCTCTTAGCCACATGGCTGAGAAATTTATAAATGGCTAGACACTAAAATCAACGCAATTTCCACAATTATTCAGAAATTGACAGAAAATTTAGAAAAACTCTTAAACAAAGTTAAGCTAACAACAGCAAATATCAGAATCATCATCACAAATAAAAGGTGTTTCTCTAAGGCATTCCAGGTATCACTCAAAATCCCTTAGAAGTGCCACACAAACATACGAAACTTGTCTCAGAACATAGGGGAAAGCAAAATGACACGTCAAAGAAAAGTGAATTTCCAAATTCAATGATGGAGTCAGGATTTTCACTAAGGCTATACGAAGTACAAAAAAAGTAAACATAGCAAGAAGTGGAGAGAATTTAACATTTGTTATATATACATAAAAAATAATTGACATAGCTCCTCAGGTGTCGCCAATGCAAAATTCTAATTAACTAAAGCATCATTTAGCACAGTATATATGAAGATGTATGTTTTATGAAATAAGTGATTACCAACGTCTCTTTGCCACGAGCCTGAGATTTCATCTTTTTGTCTTTACCCTTCAATGATAGTTCCCAATCTTGCAAGTTATTCAAGAGCCCCTGCATGTCCTGGTCAGCCAAAAAATGTCAGTAAAACCGAATATCAAGCAAAGTAATCGTTAAAATTACAGACATGGTACGCTTCAAACATTTTAAGAAAGGTAAAGAGAAAGAGATATAGGTAGCAAAATACCTGAAATTGATCGCGAGAGTGCTTGCTTGGAACCTTCGCCATTGGCGTCGAGCTTGAGGGTTTTTTTGGCTTTCGCTAGGGGTTCTGGGATAGTCTGGTTCAATTTACGAATGACTACTGTTTATTTCAACCTTTCTTCTTTTAAAATAAAAAAGTAAATAAAGTAAGTGTCGTGAAAAATGAGTGGAGGGTGTCTAGTATAACAAGTGTTGAAATTTAAAAATAAAATAAAATTTAAGACATAAATTAAAAAATGTGATAACTTTGACTAGTGAAAGTCAAAGCTTTTACTCTGTCGCTAAATACTTATTCACTTTTGAATTGACACCATAATTAAGAAAATAATAATTGACATAGTGAGTTTATCATTTTATCTCTATTAATTATGAATTTGATGAATTAAAAATTTAAGATTTTCAAGAAATTCTACATTTTTCAAAGTAATTAATTGGAGGTATAACAGGTAAAAAAAATTGTCTTTTTCTTGATTTGTTAAAATGAAAAAGTAAAAAGGGACAAGTAAAAAAAGAAAATTGGACAAACAATTAGGGACAAAGGGAGTACTAATTAGGAATTAAGTAGGGGTAAAATGTACTTCTAAAATTTTGTAGGGATCGTTTGGTAGAGTGTATAAAAATAATGTTAAATAGAATGTCTTAGTTATGCTTGCATTAATTATACATAAATTATATGTATGCATTGTTTGGTATGATGCATTAAAAATAGTATGTATTGCATAAAAAAATTATTTACAAAGACACGCTCCACTATTATGGTGGAAAAGATGTAAAAAAAAGGTTTTGAGGGGTAATTGGGTCTTTGATTGAGTTAATGTATGCATTAAAACCATTACATTATTAATACCTAGAAATTCATGGTGTTAGTAATGCACACCTTAATACACAATAGAGTGTATAACTAATGCAAACATTAATTATACATAGATTAAAAAAAATACTAGTAATATACAAAGTTTAATGTGTGTATTATTTTTCCTAATGCACTCTACGCAACGAGCACTTAAAACTTTATTAAAATACAAAATAATCCACTCCTTCCCCCAAAGGTTTAAATTTATTCTCTTTCGTCTTCTTAGAAAGTAAAATTTTCTGGCCTTTCTTCATCTTCTTCTCTTCTCCATTTTTTCTTCTTTGTACTCGCATTGTCCTCCTCCTTTTCGTCCCTATCGTCTTGTTCCTCTCACTGCATGAGTGGTTTCAACATTTTTTAAAAGTAAAGTTCTTTTTCTTTCTCTCGTAGTTAGGGTTTCAATATTTCTTATGAAAATGATGATTTAGGTTAAAGAAGACAAAAAAAAAGTATATAGATTTCACAAATTTTGTCATTAAATGCCCTAATAAATATGTTTTTGGATTATTCTTGTTGTGGTGTGCTTTTAAATATGTTGTTGTTATTTGGTTGTTGTCGTTATACTCTTCGTGAAAAAATATGTTGTTATTGAAGATGTTTTACTCTTTGTGACAAAAAAAATATGTTCTTGTAATTAATGGTCGATTGATGTTGATGGTTGGTTCCTCAGATCTACTGTAAATAAATAAAGCATTTGTTAAAGTACTTACAACAACTCTTGAAATACTTACAACAACTGCTCAACTTTCTGAAACACTTGAATGAATCAGTTGCTAAAGTTTCTACAACAATTGAAGATTTTCTTGGGTTATTCATTTAGTGATGTGTTCTTATATATGTTGTTCTTGATAATTGTTGTACTCTTTGTAATAGATTAAAAAATATGTTCTTGTGATTGGTGTTGGTGTTTGGTTGGTATTCTGATGTTAAGCTTGAAAAATATGCATATTTTCTTGGGTTGTTCATTTAGTGATGTGTTCTTAAATATGTTGTTTTTCATTGTTGTTGTACTCTTTGTGAGAAAAACAAAAATGTTCCTGTGATTGGTGTTGGTGTTGTTGTTTGGTTGGTATTCTGGTATTATATTTGAAAAGTATGCATATGTTATAACAATCTAATAACTTGTGGTGGATAGATGATTTAGTGGTTGAAGTTGCTATAACAAATCTGCTAAATTACCGAAATATGTATAGCAACTGCTTAAGTCTATGGTTCAACTGAGGTTTTTTTTATAGAAATTTCAGCATTTGTTGCGACAGTTGCTTCATCAACTTCAACAATTGCTTCATTTTCCTCTTTATTTATAATGATTGATTAAATTAGGAGATTATTTCTATTTTGTCTTTGGTGTGTATATTAAATGGCTCGAACTAAAAGAAAAAAAATACTATAAATGATATTCCTACTAGAACTTCAGAAAGAAAGCAAATTAGTAGACAAAGAGAAGCTAAAGAACAACAAAATAAGAACATTAATGAAACACAATTAATAAATCTTGTTGCGCATGTTATTGTTAAGAGTGAGGCAACATCAAGTTGTAGGCAACTGGATAAGGCTTTAGAGCAGTTTAAAGAAAAAGAATCCGAAAGAAGAAATGATTCTTCCAAAGATGATTGTGATGTTGCTGATACAATTCAAATAATACTGAAAATAATGGAGAAGCTTCACAAGACAAGGATAGATAAAATGGGGTTCGATTAAAAAAACGTCATAATAAACCTGTACCAGAATCTCCACCCGCTAGTCCTTGTGTCGCTAGTCCTTCAACTGTCATTCCTTCTATCGCTAGGCCTTTAATTGTCGATCCTTCAGCCGCTGATCCTTCTGTCGCTTGTCCTTCGTTTGCCAATCTTTCTGTTGTTGATCCTTCAGCCGAATCTGTCAAGCTTATTAGGTATTTTATGACTTTGAGACACCTATGGATACTCATACAAATATAATGGATGATATTCTGGTAAGATTATAAATGGGGAAACTGTTTAATGATTTTAGAAATATACTGAAGAAACAAGATTTGAAAAAAATTCTTTAGGTCTACGATTTTCGAAAAAATATTTAGACCTGGATGAAAGTATGAATAGTCGATTTTAAATGAAGTAGGTTATTGCATCCAAATGCACACGCAAGTGTACGCAGTCGTGCATTTGTAATTTAAAGCAAGTGTATCCCGAAAGGTTGATATTTGATTCTAAATTATCGATTATTCAAAGTTATTAAACTAACTAATATGATTCACATTTGAGTTGGAGTTAATATAATGACTTAGGAAATTTCAGGGCTACAACCTACTTTGAATTCATGCATACGATCCCTTTAATGGACTTTAATTGGTTATCAAATCAATGATTTACAGGGTTAAATGTATGATCATGGTCTCCCGACCTATAATCGCCTATTGTAATTATCAGTCTAACTACATCGTTGAGCGGGGATAGATTGAACCAATTACTAAGCATTACGTTTTCATCATGTTTATCAACAAAGCAAGATCTCAAGGCATATCCCTATCCTAGATACAAGTCAACCCTAATTCTGGAGAAGATCATGCTTCTTTTGTCCCACGTTCTATCCTCATATTCCTCTCACGAGTTCAATTCGGACAACAAGTTTATTTCAATGATGGCCAATCACGAATTATTAAATTAAGGACAAAAAGAGCAATTTTATGCAATAACCAATTCCAATCCATCAAATTCAATAATATACAATCATCTTGTAGCAACAACCCTAGAATAAAGAATTTAACTACTCATAATGTGATTCTCAATCTTCAAGTATTTAATAATCATAAGAGAAATCGATGAAAGTAAAGAGTAGAAATGAACCCTAAAATTAAAGAAAATAAGTCTCCAGGTCGTCGCTCTCCAAAAGCCATAAAAAGAATGGTTAAAATAATAAAATTCAAGTCTATTTATAGTTTGAGAATAGTCGGCAGAAAATTAGGCCCCATGTCCGCGATGTGCAGGTGCTTGCGAATTCAAATTTTCTTGAACTCTTCCTCTCCGCGACGCGGAGAGGATAGATACACAGTCCTCTGTCTCTCTGTATCATCAATGTAGGAATAAATAATTTCGCAGAGAGGATACAGAGCATAGAGTTTTTTCTCACTTTGAACTTCATTTTATTCTTTGACACTTTATCGTTTGTGTTTTCGTGCTTGGACCAATCTTCACTTTACATACTGCCGCTTTTGTGCCATTTTTTCTGTTGTTTCCCAACCACAATTAATAATCACATTGGTTACTTAGAATGGAATAACATGACTCAGACACTATCAATAACACAAGAATTTTTCCTCAAATTTAGATAAAGCATGAGTGCTACTTGGCTCTTAGGCATAGAAATATGCCTAAGATCAGCTTTGTTTGTCCTCGAACAATTCACATGCCTGCAACCCAGACCTAGACTCACCACAAATAGCATTTGTGCTTCACCTACTTACTTTATCTTTTTGTCAAGTCATAATAAGCATGTTTGCATTCACATTTAGCCTTGGCCATTATATAGACACCACATGACTTCTAGTATTGACTCAACAACTTTTAGCAACTTAAACATTAATGCTTCATGCAAGCCATCATATGTCACCCTTCACCAAACAAGTGTCCTCACAAGAAAAAATAGTCCAAATTCTCAACTTAAAAGATTTAGTATAAAGTATGGACTTCGTATAAAAGAGCAACTCTAACACTCACAAAAAACAATTCACATGTATGCACCTAGAACCAAAGGCTTGCCCATTAAGTATATCTCCACTAATTAAGCATGCTTTGAAAAGAATCAAATAAGACTTTCACGGGTTGTAATGTAGGCTAGGGGACGGGTAGGAAATTATATAATAGTGATTTACACTTTCCTAAGCACTGTACACATTTTAAACTTCATTACCTCTTTATTTCCTTCTCTTTAATTTCAACCCTCTCCTTAACACTCATGTCACAAGTAACTCGCATCATTTAAAGAATGCCCCAAACATCATTATTATGTTTGCTTTGTTTTTGTCTCTCTCTCTCATATTTATTTTTTATGCATTTATGTGGCTCATTTTTCAATGTGCGCCTTTTCATCACCTTGCAGCTATCATTCGTCTCATTTTTGTCACTACACCATCTATTGACATTTAATTCTACCAATTCCAATCAATCTATGCTATAGTGCCTAGGCAAGTAGGGTGCAAACAACTAGGAATTCAACAAAAGAGTCAAGGTGAAAATAAGGCTACCAACAAAAGGCTACAGGCTCAAAGGGGCTAGTAGTGATAGTATATTTGATAAGGCTGAAACTTCTAAACATATCGAAGAAGGCCTATTATCATCTCCTAAACACAACAATACTTTTGATTTCGTTTCAACAACATGCAGGACAAATTCTAGACTAAGATGCAAAATATGAAATACATAATGTCTCACCACACATGACACAAGTTCAATTCAGGTAAGCTTTCTCATAAAGCACAATAATCAGCTAATGCAAAAGTTCAAATTAAGGGATACTTTCTTGAATTTGATGTTTGCTTGGAGGAACACCACAAATGCAACTCTCACTTGTTTTTTCGCCCTCTTGGCTAAAAATCCCTCAGTTGAGAAAAAGATTAAAGAAGAGAGTAAACAACAATTGCACGTAAAAGAAGGCGAAAACCTCAAGTTTTTCACCAAAAAAGAATCAAGAAAATTGATTTATTTACATGGTGCTTTGTGTGAAACTCTTAGGTTCTTTCCATCAGTTCCTTTGGAGCACAAAGTTCCACTTGATCATGACATCCTTCCAAGCGGTTACCGTGTTAGTCCAAAAACAAGAATGATTCTACCATTCCACACAATGGGGAGAATGAAGACTTTGTGGGGGAAAGATTGTCTAGAGTTCAAGCCACATAGATAGATTTCTGAATGTGGAGGGATCAAACATGAGCCATCTTTCAAATTTCCAGCATTTAACGCAGGTCCAACGACTTGTTTAGGGAAATAAATGGCATTTATTCAGATGAAAATTGTGGTAGGTACCATCATACACAATTACAATATCCAAGTTGTGGAACCAGAAAATGTTTATCCTACTACTTCAATTATCATGCAAGTGAAAAATGGTCTAATGGTTAAAGGTTGTCAAAAAGGTACAACACATGTATATATATATATATGTCTTATGTATGTAAATCTTTAGCTCTTTTAAGAAAAAAATTCAAATAAAACCGTTCAGTTTCTAATTCAAATGTTTGATTACATGTTTCAGAACATGATACAAGACCCTTTACTTCTTACTTTTTTCAGTCAATTTGGTTCAAAATTTTTGTCTTGATTTTAGTCATCTAGTTTTGGTAGAGACGAGCCACCAAATTGCTAAATTTGTGATTGAGTTTCTTTGACATAGACAAAGCAAGTGTTAAGAGAGACTAATATGATGAAAAAAGTAGTATTAAATTAAGATCAGAGAGTGTTCGCAACAAATTTCCTTAAGCGCTGAAAATTGACTGCAAGCAAAATAACTAAAAGAAAATGTTATTTTTATTGATGAATTGTTGTGAGTACAATTCTGTTGTTCTCTTGATTCTCTCTCCTAAGTTTCTCCAAGATTCGAAGGCCTTCAGTGGCGTACTTCTCGAATTGTTGGATGATGTAGACCTCCTTGAAATGTTGTTGATCATCGGGAACGTTGGAAAGCGCTTCGTCATTTCAAGTCGATCTCCAAGAAGAACTCCGTTGATCACTCCTTCGAAGAGCTATGTAGTTGATGTAGCTTTCTCCAATTGCAGAATGCTTGTTGAAGAGTTTTCTTAATCCCCTTAGAATGTCATGTCCATCCCCTATTTATAGTTGTAGGGGATGGACAAGGTTGCATATGATTGGCCAAAGGATGTCATTTTGACACTTGTCATGTTGTGATTGGTTCTTGCATTTGACTAGGACTACCACCTCATTTGGACATGTGGCGTCACCTTGTTGGTCTTGGATGCCAAGTCATTGTGACACGTGGCTTGAGTTTGGGCTTCAAGGTGAAATGGACCTTGAATTTGAATATAATAAAATGACTTTATTTATTTGTAAAGCCCAAATGAGTATGGATTTTATTCAAATTTTGTATGAATTTTAATCCAATAAAATTTATATGTCTACAAATGCCCCTTACTTCGAGACTTGTCGACGGGCAGGCTTGCCGAAGTTTGGCGACAAGACTTGAAGTACTCATGAATGTGTTTTCATTTTTTTGAGACTTCTCTACGTGTAGGCTTGACGAATTTGACGACTAGTGTTGACGTCTTCGTGAATGCATTTTCATTTTTTGAGACTTCTCTACGTGTAGGCTTGCCGAATTTGACGACTAGAGTTAAAGTCTTCATGAATGCATTGTTGAGACTTCAAGAGTATTTGTTTCTTATCGTCGTATTCTAACTAGGCCACTACAAATGATTTGCTTGTAGTGATCTCAATTTTTTTAAACATTCTTGCTCGACAACCACGTGGACCCTCTATATTGATTTCAAAAAGATGGGTCTAGTGAGTACATTATTTTTCCGTCTGATCTTCCTTGCAAGGTGTGAGAAAAAAAAAACAAGAAGATTGGTTGGATTTTTGATACAAATAAAAAGAATATCAACTTTCCTTCATCCAAATCAATGAAGATATTCTTCTTCCCTTAACTCATTGGTTCATCCTTCCATATTGGTGTGGCTTCAAAATGGACATGGAATATCTCAACCCAAATCAGATTTTCATTTTCCAAATTCACCTTATTATGCCTTGTGGAAGGATTAGAAATTTCTCTCAAAAATCCCTATATAATCCCCTCCAATGCATAAAGAATTTCATCACACAAAATTCTAGACGCTGCAAAAAGAACAAGTTATCCAAGTGTATTTAACTCTTCAGTTGCGAATTCGCTTGTTTTTTTTTATCAAATCGATAGACGTATCCTCCCTTATATCTCGAAAGAAACTTCAAGAAAAGTACTCTTGCTACTTTCTCAGGTAACTTAGAATCTTGTTTAGCAGTAACCCGTTTTGATGGTTCAGCTTTGTGCAACTGTAGTGTAAAATTCATATCTAATTGTAGAAGAATCGAAATTGCAAGCTATATTATTTTTCTGAAACTAGAATCACGGGGCTATAACATAGAAAAAAGATTGCAGCCAAACTTGTATTCCATTGCTACAGTTTTTATCTTCAATGTTGAACCTGCTTCTGATTGATAGATTTGCGCGCCCGTAGTATAAAATTCATTTCTAATTGTAGAAAAATCAAAATCGCAAGCCGTTTGTTTTTTCCGAAACTAGAAACATGGCACTATGACATATAAAATATTTGTAGCCAAATTCCTTTCCAATTGCTACAGTTTTAATTTTCAAGGTTGAACTCATTTCTGATGGTGAGATCTTTTTGTCTTTTGATTACTCTAATTGTGTTTTCGCCAATGTAACCTCCTCTTTTTTTTCATAGCCACATTGTGCAATCTTGATTTCCAGCAGTGACAATGGACTTTAGTGATCGAGATGCGCCATACACTTGCCTTGAAATCGTGGAGAACAAGCAACATTCGCGTGCCAAAGTTCTCATCTTGAAAGTTCATCCTCCGGTGATCGGCGCCTTCCCACTTGTTAGAAAGATGCTGGACACTTCTCATCATCTCTTAGAGTGGTCGTCAACAGAAATGAAGGATGTTACAGACAATTTCTTCGACAATGTCACAACTGAAAAAGTTCTCCTCTTGAGGTCTTCCACTCATCAAAATGTTGTTGTTGTCATCCCTTCTCGTCGTGATGAACATCTTAGCAGTTGGCGTATTCCTTCTTCTGGGTTTGGTGAGGTTCGCTATACGTCTGGCTATTGGGAGTGGGTAGAGGATGTGCTTGCCCGCTGCAAGGAGACTTTGGATAACATCTTAGCAGTTGGCGTATTCCTTCTTCTGGGTTTGGTGAGGTTCTCTATACATTTGGCTATTGGGAGTGGGTAGAGGATGTGCTTGCCCGCTGCAAGGAGACTTTGGATAACATCAAGACTTATGATGTTATCTTTGCTTCAATGTTCATATACGACCACAACGAAAGTGTTCTCCAGGCCTTTTGTGAGAATTGGCGTCCATCCACCAATACGGTCTCTACCTTCGTCGGAGAGTTATCTATTTCTTTATGGGATTTGAGAACCATTGGAGGTCTTCCTATTCATGGTTCCTTTTATGATGAAGTTATACCCTCGGCTAAGGAGTTGACACATGTAGATGATCAAAGGAAGTCTTTTCTCCCTAGAAGCTTCTCCTTCTTGTTTTTGGCGTTCTACCGACTTACCAAAGGTGCCATCGACGAAGTCGCTTTTTGAGAATGAACAAAGTTTTGGTTTAGGGGGCCGAGAAAATATGCTGAGCCTTCACCAAGGATGAATCATGATCCTTTTGGAAATATTGACATGAGTTTTTTGCCTCGAACCGAAGAAGAGAATGCTCCTTTTGTCGAGCTAGGTGTAGAAGAATCATTCAGAGATGAGACTTATCTGACGGCTTTTCTCGCATGTTGGCTTTGCAAGTTTGTTCTTCCTAATAAGAAAGCTGATTGAATTCGTGCTAGTGTCTTCAAAGTCACAAGCTTGATGGCTCATGGAGAAATATTTTCTTTGGTGGTTCCGGTCCTAGCAAGCATCTATCACGGCCTCAAGGATATATCTACTTCTTCAAACTTGAGTGCTTGCAATGCATTACTTCCCCTCCATTATGTATATGGATGGATAGGTGATATTTTGAGACCTACTTCCGTGTTACCCGTCCTCAACGAGGTGTGCAAATGTGACAAATTTCTGGAGAAAAGATGGTGAAACATTTTGACCGTGTTGACGCTCGCAAGTTATTCCAACAAGTGAATGTGCACAACCTCCACAATCTGGACATGCTACAAGGAAAGAAGTTGCATATTTTTGATAGTGGAAAATTGTCCAATTCCTAGAGCGATTTCCTTATAGACCTTCGTTCAAGTTTTGTCACTTTGAGCCTGAATGATGAACTGATTGTGGAGCCTTATAGCCCTAACCGATTCAGTCGACAATTTGGATATTGTCAAGACGTTCCTGGTGCACTCATACAACACCATTATGATGGTTCGCTGCTAGCTTTGGTGCAACTATGGGATTCATGTGTTCATCTTGGGAGCTCTTCGAAGATCATCATACCAATGCATCCATCCAATAAGGGGTCTTTAATGACTCGTGAGTATTCAGATTGGTGGCCATCCCATCGAGAGATTCTGTTGAGATGAAGTACCCACATAATTTTGAGAGGTCCAAAAAAAGATGATGTTTCTTTACCAACCAAAGGAGAACAACTTCAAGAAAAGCTTCCTCACTCTTTAAAGTCCAAGGTGACACCAAATATCCCTCCGCAATCTGTCAGAGTTGTTTCCAAGTTTAAAAGTTCGAAGGGCAAGGCTACACATGTGGATAACGGAGTTAAGGGTCCTTTACAGACTCCCAAGGCTGCCAATATCACTGATAAAGAGGTGATCGACGTAACTCTCAAAAGGAAGAAACGTTCCAGCTCATCGGATAAAGGTGTTGTAAAGTCACTTGGCATTGCATCATCTTGTAGAAACACGTCAAAAACGTCTATTTCACTCCATGAGATTGACATTAGTACTAGTGCAGCCTCTAGCTCCAATGAGAGCAATGTTAGCCAAGAGCTACATTGGAAGCGTTTGAAGAAAAAGCCTAAAGACTTGAACACTCAACAATGCGAGTTCGCCAAATTGGATTCCATTAGTATTGATACTGCGATCCTTGAAGATGGTGTTACTGGTTCTACAATGCCCTTGACAGAATTGGCACATCAGGTAAAAGTCACCTCTTGAGTATTTCTCTAAACTTGCCTCCCCCCATTTTTCAATCATTAGATATTAATTCTATTTTTTTTAATCATCCAGTTGGGTCTTGGGGACATCCCTAGCGATGTAGATGTATTTGAAGATTGTATCACAAGCTCGAACTCCCTCAATGTGGCAAAGAGTTCTCACCTCCCTCTTGTTGAAGTTCAGAGTCAAGCTGCAAATGAGATTCAACTAACAAAGCCGATGGCCCCTTTTTCTGAAAAGGTTGAAACTTCTCAAAATATCTCAACTACTAATGTGGAGGTTGTTGAAACTTCTCAAATTGGATGTTCAGATGTTTCCAGGGATTTGGTCCGCCCTTTGCTGAGAATTGCCTCTAATTTTGAACCACAAAAGACTATTTCCAGCTTCAAATTATCTTACATTTCTAGAATGTGGCGTACCTTATTTGAGTGTATTACTCAATTCTCTATTGTATCTTCAGAGAACCTCAAAGAGTTGGAGGTAGGTGTTGCCTTGATTCTTAAAGGGCTTCGAGAAGTTAACATCATCAACCTTTCTCTTCTTGAAGATTTTTTCAAGAAACATAGAGATTAGGATGTTGCAAGGCTGCCCACTTCTCAAAAGATAACAAGGTATTCTCATCAAGAGTTGCTTTCTGTTGCACAACAATGTCTTGATACCGCAAATGAGGAGAGAATCAATATGGACAAACTGTTGGAAGAACTTCAAAAGGTCCTTAAGAGCTGAAAAAGAGCTAAAAGTGTGGACTTCAAAGAAGAAGAAAACTATCTCACTTATTGAAGATCATCAAAAGAGGCTGTCTAAAAATCAAGAGACTATCACTAACCGTGAAGATGGAATTCATGCCATCGAGAAAATCATTCCCTTGTCGGAAACATAAATAAAAGAACTAGCTAAGCTAAAGGAGGAGGCTGAGACAAGTCGTCACCAAATCCTTAGTCATGAGCTTTTTCCTTAGTCTTCTTCCTGCATAAGGACATTCTCTTTCATTTTCTTGTTCTATTGTGTGTTTTCTTTTGTCTTGTTTGTTTTCTGGAACATTGCTATGATGTAGTGACAATCCTTATTGAATGAATAAAAGTGTTGTCTTTTTTCTTCTCAAATGCCTTCTTTTATTTCTCTATTTCAAATGCTTGTCGTGTGATTTGTAACTTGCTCTATATGCTGGACAACTTTCCCCAAGATTTCAGCTTTGAGCTTTTATGTTTGAAATTCAGTAACTCGTAGTAGGAACATTCAAATAGCGAGTGTGTCATTTCATTGGAAAGATAACTCACACCAATACAATATATGTGAAACTCATGACCGAAAGATTTCCACGTTAGTACGGCTATTATTCCAAAGTTAGCTCGAATGCTGCCTTGACCGATTTTTCAGCTTTGAGCACCTGCAATAGGAAACCAATAACTCGATGTGGGAGCATCGAAATAGCATGATTCTTCTTTCATTGGAAGCATAACTCATAGAAATACAATACATGTAAAAATTATGGCAAAAAGATCTCCAGATTAGTACAAATGTATTTTTAAAGTCAGCTTAAATTCTGCCTCGCTCAACTCTTCAGCTTTGAGCGACATTGGGAGAAAATCAATAACTCGGCGTAGGAGCCTCGAAATGATGTGATTCTTGTTCTGTTGGAAGAATAACTCATAGACGTACAACATATATAAAAATCACGGCCTAAATCTTTCGAGATTAGTACAGATATATTTTCAAAGTTAACTCGAATTCTGTCTCCCTGAACTCTTCAGCTTTGAGCAATTTTGGTAGAAAATCAATAACTCGGCGTAGGTGCCTTGAAATGATGCGATTCTTGTTCCGTTGGAAGCATAAATCATAGACGTACAACATATGTAAAAATCACAGACAAAAGATTTCCAGGTTAGCACAGATATATTTTCAAAGTCAGCTCAAATTCTGCCTCGCTAAACTCTTCAGCTTTGAACAACTTTGGGAGAAAGTCAATAACTTGGCGTAGGAGCCTCAAAATGATGCGATCCTTGTTCCGTTGGAAGCATAACTTATAGAAATACAACATGTCTAAAAATCATGGTCAAAAGATCTCCAGATTTATACAGATATATTTTCGAAGTTAGCTTGAATTCTGAAACTATGTGATTCTTATTTCATTGTGAGGAGCACATCTTCGGTGTGAAATCCAAAATTCGTTGTAAGAGTGGTGAAACTATGAGCTTCTTATTTCATTGTGACGAACGCATCAAGAAAATCACTATTTATAGAAGTTACAACAAAATTCATTCCAAATTGATGAGAATAAACTTTTCAAGTTGACTATACGCCCAGAATGCCATTTCCTCAACTTTGTGCGCTTTTGACAACAACAAAAAATTGTCTCTTGAACTTGGAGTGTTTGCATCATGATCTTTGCGGCTATACCATTTCAACATAGAGCTTTGATCCGAAGGGTATCCCGATTTGATGTTGTACGTAAAGATGCCTCTAATTTTGAGTAACTTACTGAAGCATCAGTGAATTACACAAAATTATCTCCAACGTAAGCAAAAAGCTCAAGTAGAATCGCAAGTCGCTTGATCCAATGCCAATGAATTCCTCAGCCTGTCGCATATCAATAATTCAAATCAAAATTCCTTTGAATTGATCAGATTAATACCTAAAGTTGACTTCTAAATTTAGCATGTTTGATATGCAACTTTGAACGATCATAATAGAAGATCAGTAACTTGATGCAGGGGTCTCAGTATTACGAGCTTCTTCTTTTGTTGCAGAGAGGGATTCAAGAACTTCAATGTGTGTAACAATGATGATCAAGATCTTTATGAATTCCCACTACTAGGCCTTTGAAATGCTCAGATCAATTCCAAAATATGATGATTATTTTTTTTTCAGCTTTGAGTGGCCATGGTAGAAAATTCACAATTTAACGAAGAAATGTCTGAATCACGAGCCGATTTTTATGTTGCGAAGTATGCTCCAAAAATCTTCTCCTTTGCTCATTTGTGACATATTTGAACTCATGTGCTAGCTACATAGAATTTAAAGAGCTACTGTGATGATCACGCAAGGCCACCAAACCCCCCTTTTTTTTTTTTACTCATTTAACTGAGCTTAGAGTGATTACTCCAAGCGCCTATGTACCTTGATGAAGAGGATCAAGTCATATCGTAGTTCAAGATGATGAGTTTTATTTTTTTATTTTTTTATTTTTTTTGGGCCATACACAGTTTATACTCTTGCGGGCCAGAAGTAACATGTAGTTTATGGTCATACCTTAAGGAGTGTTGACGACCTTCATGGGAAGTATTGCTTCAGAAACTTGGCGTTGATTGGACCAACTCTTACACCATCTTGGTCTACAATTTTATAAGCGCCACTTGAATATGCTTCCTTCACAACATACGGCCCATCCCATTTTGATGTAAACTTGTCACCGATGCGTTTGTTGAGGATTATGGGTCTTCGGACTTCTAAGACCAAGTCTCCCACTTGAAATGATCAAGGTCGCACCTTCTTGTTGAATGCTCTTGCAAGTCGAGATTGATAACACTTCAACCTTTGTTGTGCTTCCAATCTTTTTTCATCCAATGCCTCCAACTCTGCTAGACGAAGTTGAGTGTTACTTTCAGTTGTAAGTCCCTCTTGGATTGCTATTCGCAATAATGGAATTTGCTTCTCCAACGGAAGCACTGCTTCTATGCCATACACTAATGAAAATGGAGTCGCTTGCGTAGCTGTTCTAAAAATTGTATGATATGCCCACAAAGCATCCCCAATTCTCTCATATCAGTCCCTTTTATTCTTTGCAACTACTTTCTTCAACAGGTTACCAAGTGTCTTGTTAAAAGCTTCAGCAAGACCATTGACAGGTGTTGTAGCGACCCTTTCGAAAGGATACTACCACTTAAACAAGAAATCTAATTAAATACTTTCGACATTTAAAAGAGGTTAACTATGGCCATATTGATTTTAATCTAGTAGAGGGATTAGGTTCATTACGAACAATTTAGTTAAGGATGTACATCTTGCCCATTTAAACATTTATTTGATGTTAAGATTGACATGGCGCGGAATTTAACCTATGACGGAAAAACCCTCCCATAATAATTTAAGCAAATAACTGATGAGCTTTTCATGTATATGTTATCCTCACACTTAAAGATGAGATAACAAGAATATTACCAACTTTCGAGTACCGAAATCAGCCGGTTCATACTTCACACAAACATTCAAAACTAATAGTAAATTTCGTATATTACAAGACTTGGGTTTACATAGCCCAAAAGAACAAAACATATATACATACTTATATTACAACCCATGGTGACATGATCAAATTAGTCCTCAAAATTTCATGTAAATAAACAACACATAGATCATGTACAAGTCCCAAGGTTTATACAAAATATAGATGTCTATATGCAAATATGATCTTCCTTAAGGCTCTCAAAATCTCCATCTCCAATGGCCAGCTTCATGCATCCTCTCGAACATTCCCTACGATCGAAACAACTATTGCTAAGCATATAGCTTAGTGGTGCAAAAACTATAGGTTCGGAGCCCTCAGATTCACCAAGTTACCTTTCTCAAGTCATGGGCAGCATAATTGAACATAATAAATAAATCAAGTAAACAATAAATAAAGAGTATCAAGTTTGATATTTAAAGATCCAAATGTCAAGAACGCTCATAGCACAGTTTTCCAAGAGATTCAACAACAAGGCTCGCCCAATATATACATCATGTCGTCACACCAAGCACAAACATGTATCAAGAAGGGCCGACGCCCTGTATCAAGAAGGGTCAAAACCCAATAATCATGAGAACCAATAACCATATTAAAAATGGCTTTCTAGTTCGTACTTAAGATGAACAACTTTCATTCATAAGACGGACTAAAAATCCAGAGTCAAGATGGCAAATGATCCGAATCAAGAGGTATGCCAACAGTGACAAAGTCACAACCACAAAAAGGACAAGGTCCCAACAAGAGTGCCGAGTGATCAAACAATCCGTACAAGTGGGCGAGTTACACAAGAGTCTTTAACGTCTTAAAGGATACCGACACGACAAGGCAAAGTGACAAGAGGTAACCAAGGTACCAAGATCAACTTTCAGATATACCAGCAGTTAAAAGAGTGCAAGTACAAGTTTATACACAAACCTTAGTGCTTAGCTTAGAAACAGTCCAACACAACTTGAAGAGTTAAAACCATAGACCAACCAACGTATCAAGGTTCTCAACTTGTTCACGAGTGTATACAACCTTAAAATAAAATAAAATAACTTCTTTAATCCCTAGTAGCTCAATAATATTAATGTAAAATTGGATTATCATCACAAGTAAGCTTAGCCTGTACAAATACGACTATGCTCCCAAAACATTAATTCTGGCCAGCCTAGTACCTCATGTCGCAACTTAGATTTGAAAAGGAAAACGACAAAACTGGACTGTATATCCTTCATGAAAGATGTAGGTACATCTCTTAAGATTGCAAACAATCAAGAATCACTGCAAAATATATTTTGTACAAAAATATATCATCGATACACTAACAGTTGTTTATATAGGATTTCTAAATCCGAAATCTGGACTAAACTTGTCCTATGTTGCGTCCTATATTTCGAATCCATAATAGCTAAATTAGAGTTTTACATAAAGATAAGAGTTGCAGGTATACGAATTAGCTTTCCAAAACATATTTATTCACTGAAAAAGGAGTTCTAGAGAACGAGATATTCCAAAAGTACTAAACACTACTTAGCTCAAAAAAAGATTTCGACTACTCACCAAAGAGAAGGGTGTATCTCGAATTCCAGCCAAAAGGTCCAAGTTTTTCTCTTGTGATTTTGAGAGTAATATGGTTAGATTTAACCAGGTTTCTTAGAGCTAAGGAACACTAATTTCACTATAGAGGAGGTGTAAACATATAGTCTCAAGAGTGATGTTTATCACATGCACAGCTGCCTCCAAAAGGTGGCTGCCCAAAAAAAGGTTGGCTGCCCAAAATGTATACATATATACCTATATGTATAACCCTCACCTCCATTTCAATTTATACATAATTCTAATTGGAATATTACGCAAATACCCCAATACAATACCTTAAATTACGATCACAATTTATGTTAAGCAAGTTTGCAAATATCACAACATTTCAAGTTCCCAAAATGAGAGTAAAACATATAGTAGTGATTAAGCAATGGTGTATCGACAAGGACTCTTGGTTAGCATTTTGGGGTGTTACAACTCTCTCCCCCTTAAAGAAATTTCGTATCGAAATTTACCTGACACTAGTCCTGGAACAAGTGCGGATACTGGGTCCTTATGCCTTCTTCTCTCTCCCAGGTAGCTTTTTTTCCAGAATGATTCCTCCGAAGTACCTTTACTAAGGGGATTCTCTTGTTCCTAAGTTGATTTACCTCTCGAGCTTGAATTAGAATAGGTTCTTCATTATACGTCAATTCAGGATTAACCTCAATAGATTCAACTGGAAGAACATGAGATGGATCAGAACAATATCTTCTGAGCATAGAAACGTGGAAGACATTGTGGATCTTGTCTAACTCCGGTGGCAAAGCTAATTTATATGCAACTGGTCCAACCCTTTCAAGTATCTCATAAAGTCCAATAAATCGGGGACTAAGTTTTCCTTTTTGGCCAAATCTCATAATCTTTTTCCACAGAGACACCTTTAAGAATACTTTATCTCCAACTTGATATTCAATGTCACGCTTTTTAAGGTCAGCGTACGACTTTTGTCTATCCAAAGAAATCTTTAGATGATCCTTGATAATTTTTACCTTGTCCTCTGTTTGTTGCACAATTTCAGGACCAACAAGCTTTCTTTCACCAACTTCACTACAACAAAGAGGGGTCTGACATTTCCTTCCGTACAAGGCTTCATAGGGAGGCATTTCAATACTCGATTGGTAACTGTTATTATAAGAAAATTCTATCAAAGCCAAGTGTTTGTCCCAACTACCCTCAAACTCCATAATGCAAGCTTGAAGCATATCCTCCAAAATTTGAATCACTCTTTCCGACTGGCCGTCTGTCTGAGGATGAAACGAAGTGCTAAATTTCAACTTAGTACCTAAAGCTTCCTGCAAGCTACCCCAAAATCTAGATGTAAACCTTGGGTCTCGGTCAGATACAATAGACACAGGGATCCCATGTAGTTTTACAATCTCATTAATGTACAACTCGGCTAAACTCTCAAGTGAGTAATCCATTCTGATTGCTAAGAAGTGAGCACTCTTGGTTAGCCTGTCCACAATCACCCATATTGCATCATGATTTCTCTGAGTGCGAGGAAGTCCAGAAACAAAGTCCATAGTTATTCTCTCCCATTTCTATTCTGGCATCGACAAGGGCTGTAGTAAACCAACTGGGACTTGATGTTCTGCCTTTACTTTTTGACAAACCAAACATTTGGAAATGAACTCCGCAATGTCTCTCTTCATACCATTCCACCAATAATGTTCTTTGATGGTCTGATACATCTTTGTACCCCCAGGATGCATTGCATATGGTGAAGTATGTGCTTCATTTGATATTTCTATCCTCAATTTGTCATCACAAGGGACGCATAACCTGTTTTAATAAAATAAGCCACCATCCTCCGTTACTGTAAAATCAAGCTTTTCCCCATTTTGAACTTCTTTGGTCAATTTTACAAGTTTCTCATTTAACTTTTTTTGCTTCTTGCACCTGTTCAAGTAATATTTGCTTTATTGCAAATGAGCAATAACTGAACCATTTGAATTAAGTGTGAAGCAAACATTCATGGCTCTTAATTCAACGAGCAAGGGTAAAGGACTCAAAGAAATGCTTGTAAAGGATTTTCGACTTAAGGCATCTGCAACCACATTGGCTTTACCTGGATGATAATCAATCGTGCAATCATAATCCTTGATTAGTTCAAGCCATCTACGTTGTCTTAGGTTTAGCTCTTTTTGAGTACCCAAGTACGTTAAGCTCTTGTGATCAGTAAATATATGACATTTATCTCCATACAAATAATGCCGCCATATTTTTAAAGCAAAGACTATAGCATCAAGTTCAAGATCATGAGTAGGATAATTCAATTCATGTGGTTTTAATTTTCGAGAGGCATAAGAAATAACCTTCCCTTCTTGCATCAAAACGCATCCTAGACCATTGTGAGAAGCATCACTGTATTCTACATACTCTTTCCCTTTAATTGGTAGAGTAAGTATAGACGCTTGAGTCAACAAGGATTTGAGAGTTTCAAAGCTCTCTTGGCATTTGCCATCCCAAATAAACTTTACTTCCTTATGCTAAAGCTTAGTCAAAGGGGAGGCGATAATGGAAAAGCCTTTCACAAATCTTCTGTAGTATCCTGCTAAGCCCAAGAAACTTCTTACCTCAGTTTGACTTTTGGGAGGTCTCCATTCAACAACTGCTTGTATCTTACTAGGATCCACCTTCACGCCTTCGGTTGATACAACATGTCCCAAAAAAGCTACTTCATCAAGCCAAAATTCACACTTGGAAAGTTTAGCATAAAATTATTTCTCCTTCAAAATTTTCAAAACAATCCGAAAGGTGTTTATCATGGTCTTCAATACTTCTGGAAAATATTAAAATATCATCTATAAAGACAACTACAAACTGATCAAGATAAGGCTTGAATACTCGATTCATTAGATCCATGAATACCGCAGGAGCATTTGTCAATTCGAATAGCATCACCGAAAATTTATAATGACCATACCGAGTTCTAAAAGCAGTTTTAGGAATATCTTTCTCTCTAACACGCAGTTCGTGATATCCAGACCTTAAATCAATCTTTGAGAATACTTTAGAACCCTTTAGTTGGTCAAACAAATCATCGATCCTTGGTAGTGGATATTTATTCTTGATTGTTATTCTATTCAATTGTCTATAGTCAATACAAAGCCTAAGAGTGCCATCTTTCTTCTTTACGAATAAAACAGGGGCTCCCCAAGGAGAAACACTAGGTCGAATAAAACCTTTCTCAAGAAGTTCTTACAATTGAGATTTCAATTCTCTTAATTCTGCTGGAGCCATTCTATAAGGAGTGATAGAAATAGGGTTAGATCCAGGAATAAGCTCGATTGGAAATTCAACCTCTCTTTCCGGGGGCAATCCAGGAAGGTTTTCTGGGAAATCACATACAACAAGTATGTCCTTGATACAAGGATTCTTCAAATGTGTATCAACTATGTGAGCAAGGTATGCCCCACAACCTTGACGCATCAACTTTCTTGCCAAGGCCACAGAAATAATACTAGATTTCAATGATCTTTCACCTTGTACAATGATGTGTGAAAATTTAGGATCTTTAAATGTCACATGCTTAGACCTACAATCTACCACTGCATGATATTTATAAAGACAATCCATCCCAATAATAACATCAAAATCCTTGAAGGGCATTTCAATCAAATCAGCAGGGAAGACTAGGTTTTGAATCACAAAGGGACAATCACGATAAATTCGATTACACACAACTTGATAACCCAAAGGACTTTCAACCAGCACATTATAATTAAGTCTCACAGATTTCACATTTTTAGGAAGAACAAGTGATGAACAAATATATGAATGTGTAGAACCAGGATCAATCAATGTAAACACACATAAGCCAAATAAGTGAAATTTACCGACAACCACGTCTTGTCCATTTTGATCATCCCTCTGCCTCATAGCATAAGCGTGTGCAGTAGCCCTTGGTCCACTAGCTTTATTAGCTCCATTTGCACCTGCTGCTTGGATGTTTTTAGGTCTTGCACCTCTATTAGTTTGAGGAGGATTACTAGAAGGCTTATGAACTGAGCTTTCAGTTTAAGGAAGGAGCATTATTAGGATTAGGACAGTCCTTCGCTTTATGATCAAAGCTCCCACAATTGAAGCATGCACCAGAGGCTCTCCTGCAAGTACCATAATGATTTTTTCCACATTGCGAAAAAGTGGGAACACGAGGCTACCTTGGCCATAATTTGGAGTGCTAGCTGTAGAAAATTCTGTTCTATTTTACCTTTGTTGAGGTGGCATGTTATCACTACCAGCCTTAGAATCATCAAACCTTCCCATTTTGGATGGACCTCCAAAGTCTGGTCTAGGCTTTCGGAATTTGTTTTCATTTCTACTATCTTCTTCTTTATCAAGTCGTTCCCAAGTAAAAGCAGCAGACACTAACTTACAAAAGTTCTCATGTTGTAGGATCACCACATTCTTCCTAATGGAATCATTTAAATCATCTCAAATTTCCTGCACTTATCTTTTTCCTCTTTAATAATACCTCCAGCATAGCAAGAGAGCCTTAGAAACTTCTGTTCATATTTAGAAATAGACATGCCTCGTTGCCTTATATTCAAAAACTCATTTTTCTTTGCATCACAATAAGCAGGTGGGGCATACTTAATTTGAAATTCCTTAAGAAAATCATCCCTAGTAAGAACCGAAGGTTTTACCTTGGCATTCGAAACACTTACCCACCAATCATAAGCATCCTTTTTTAATAGTGAAATAGAATACTTAAATTTGGCAACATCTGAACACTCCAACTGCTCAAATACCTCCATGCGCTCCAACCATTGTTCAACATCAGTGGGATCAACAGTGCCTTCAAACTCCACTCCACCCATTTTCCTCATTTTCTCAAAGTTAATCTCGTTGGGCTCATCGATTTAGCCATGTGGTGGAAGAATTCAACCATTTGTTGAAAATGAGGATTCATGGCTTGAGTACCACGACTCATGTGAGGATGTGGACCAACTCTTACACCCTGATGGTTTCCCACTTCAGACCCACTAGTGTGGGGAACATATTGGTTCGAGAGATGTTCTACAGTGTATTAGGTTGGGAAACAGAGGCACCCAAACCTTCACGAGCAACTTCCATAGGTCGGTTTGAAGAAGCAACAATAACTTAATTCCTTCAAAAGGGGAGATCACATTGCATTAGGGACATGTACTAGATGTATGTGCATTCTACATGCAATAAAAATGTGATAAACCATGTAAGTGAACAAGAACCCTAAATAGAACTTTTTTGAAAGCGAACAAGTATACAAGTAATTCACAGAAAAAGTCCTAGAACCACAAACCTAGGCTCTGATACCAACACTTGTAGCGACCCTTTCGAAAGGATACTACCACTTAAACAAGAAATCTAATTAAATACTTGCGACATTTAAAAGAGGTTAATTATGGCCATATTGATTTTAATCTAGTGGAGGGATTATGTTCATAACGAACAATTTAGTTAAGGATATACATCTTTCCCCATTTAAACATTTATTTGATGTTAAAATTGACATGGCGCGAAATTTAACTTATGACGGAAAAACCCTCCCATAATAATTTAAGCAAATAACTGACGAGCTTTTCATGCATATATTATCCTCACACTTAAGGATGAGATAACAAGAACATTACCAACTTTCGAGTACCGAAATCAGTTGGTTCATGCTTCACACAAACATTCAAAACTAATAGTAAATTTCGTATATTACAAGACTTGGGTTTACATAGCCCAAAAAAACAAAACATATAGACATACTTATATTACAACCCATGGTGACATGATCAAATTAGTCCTAAAAAATTTCATGTAAATAATCAACACATAGATCATGTACAAGTCCCAAGGTTTATACAAAATATAGATGTATATATGCAAATGTGATCTTCCTTAAGGCTCTCAAAATCTCCATTTCCAATGGCCAGCTTCATGCATCCTCTCGAACATTCCCTACGATAGAAACAACTATCGCTAAGCATATAGCTTAGTGGTGTAAAAACTATAGGTTCGGAGCCCTCAAATTCACCAAGTTACCTTTCTCAAGTCATGGACAACATAATTGAACATAATAAATAAATCAAGTTAACAATATATAAAGAGTATCAAGTTTGATATTTAAAGATCCAAATGTCAAGAACGCTCATAACACAGTTTTCCAAGAGATTCAACAACAAGGCTCGCCCAATATATACATCATGTCATCACACCAAGCACAAACATGTATCAAGAAGGGCCGACGCCCTGTATCAAGAAGGGTCAAAACCCAATAATCAAGAGAACCAATAACCATATTAAAAATGGCTTTCTAGTTCGTACTTAAAATAAACAACTTCCATTCATAAGACAGACTAAAAATCCAGAGTCAAGATGGAAAATGATCCGAATCAAGAGGCATGCCAATAGTCACAACGTCACAACCACAAGAAGGACAAGGTCCCAAAAAGAGTGCCAAGTGATCAAACAATCCGTACAAGTGGGCGAGTTACACAAGAGTCTTTAACGTCTTAAAGGATACCGACACGATAAGGCAAAGTGACAAGAGGTAACCAAGGTACCAAGATCAAATTTCAGATATACAAGCAGTTAAAAGAGTGCAAGTACAAGTTTATACACAAACCTTAGTGCTTAGCTTAGAAACAGTCCAACACAACTTGAAGAGTTCAAACCTTAGACCAACCAACGTATCAAGGTTCTCAACTTGTTCACGAGTATATACAACCTTAAAATAAAATAAAATAACTTCTTTGATCCCTAGTAGCTCAATTATGTTAATGTAAAACAGGATTATCATCACAAGTAAGCTTAGCCTGTACAAATACGACTATGCTCCCAAAATAGTAATTCTGGCCGGCCTAGTACCTCATGTCGCAACTTAGATTTGAAAAGGAAAACGGCAAAACTGGACTGTATATCCTTCATGAAAGATGTAGGTACATCTCTTAAGGTTGCAAACAATCAAGAATCACTGCAAAATATATTTTGTATAAAAATATATCATCGATACACTAACAGTTGTTCATATAGGATTTCTAAATCCGAAATCTGGACAGAACTTGTCGTATGTTGCGTCCCATATTTCGAATCAATAACAGCTAAATTAGAGTTTTACATAAACATAAGAGTTGTAGGTATAAGAATTAGCTTTCCAAAACATATTTATTCACTGAAAAGAGAGTTATAGAGAACGAGATATTCCAAAAGTACTAAACACTACTTAGCTCAAAAAACAGATTTCGACTACTCACCAAAGAGAAGGGTGTATCTCGAATTCCAGCCAAAATGTCCAAATTTTTCTCTTGTGATTTTTAGAGTAATATGGTTAGAGAGAGTTCACCAGGTTTCTTAGAGCTAAGGAACACAAATTTCACTATAGAGGAGGTGTAAACATATAGTCTCGAGAGTTATGTTTATCACATGCACGACTGCCTCCAAAAGGTTGCTGCCCAAAAAAAGGTTGGCTGCCCAAAATGTATACATATATACCTGTATGTATAACCCTCGCCTCCCTTTCAATTTATACATAATTATAATTAGAATATTACGCAAATACCCCAATACAATACCTTAAATGACGATCACAATTTATGTTGAGCAAGTTTGCAAATATCACAACATTTCAAGTTCCCAAAATGAGAGTAAAACATACAGTAGTGATTAGGCAATGGTGTATCGACAAGTGACTCTTTGTTAGCATTTCTACATTGAAGACTTATGTTGCTTAAAACTGAACTTCTTGCACAAACTACTTATGAGTTTTATTGTTGAAGGGTGTTCCATTATCAGTAACTATACACCTTGGAATGCCATATCTAAATATTATGTTTGATTTGATAAAATCAACAACATTTTCCTTCTTTACCTCTTTTAATGGTATAGCTTTAGACCATCTAGAGAAATAGTCAGTGGCAACCGAGATATACATTTGTCCTTTTGACGACTTTGGAAGAGGTCCAACAACATCTAGTCCCCATGCATTGAAGGGCCATGAGACTACAGTTGGATGCAGTGCCTCTGGAGATTGATGGATGTAATTGGCATGGAATTGACTCGCTTGACACTTCTTGGCATGCTCTAAGCAGCCTATCACCATTGTTGGCCAATAATAGCCCATCCTCTTGATGCGAAAATGAAGTTTAGGCCCTGATTGGTGTGCTCCACATGTGCCAGAATGTGCCTCCTCCATGGTTTGTTGAGTTTCTTCTTTGTCAAGACACCGCAAGAATAGTCCCTCATAAGAACGACGAAACAATATTCCCTCGTGAAAGATGAATCGTGGTGCCCTTCTCTTAATGTCTGTTCTTACTCATGGATCCTCAGGCAACCTTCCATGTTCAAGATACTCAATCAATGGTTTTCTCCAATCTTCATCTTCAACCACTCGAACAGATATATGATGTCTTACATCGATTTAAAGATCAAGACAACCAGGAATAACCCATCGATGACATACACGCACCTTTGTTGTCTCATTTTCTCCGAGTGCCATTATTGTAGCCAAGTTAGCCAAAGCATCTGCCATGCAATTTTCTTCTCTTGGGACGTGATTTAAGAACACTTGATCAAACGTTTCAAGTAAGAAAGTAACATATTAGTGATATGACAAAAGATCGTCCTTCTTTACCTCGTAACTCCCCGAGAGTTGATTGATGATCAATTGAGAGTCACCGTAGACATCCAATTGAGGAATCTTCATATCTATTGCCATTTCAAGGCCCATAATTAGAGCTTGGTACTCTGCAGCGTTGTTGGAACATGTTTCACCTAGAACAAATGAAAATGGTAAGATTAATCGTTCCGGAGATATCAACACGACTCTCTCCCTTGCACCATCTCGACGTGAAGATCCATCAAAGAACATTGTCTATGCCGGCAACTCTTTAGTAAAAACTGCATCATCATCAGGGAACTCATCTGAAGTTTCCCATTTTCCCGGAAGAGGGTGATCAACAAGGAAATTAGCAAGTGCTTGCCCCTTCACAACCTTTTGAGGTGTGTATACGATCTCATATTGATTAAACTATATAGACCAGCCTTCTAGACATCCTTAGAGAACTGGTTGAGTCATTACGAACTTCACGGGATCAACCTGAGAAATTAGTTTGATAGTGTACGCTTCAAAATAATGCCTCAATCTTTTTTATTGCATAAAGAAAAATATCTTCTCAATAGACATATAATTCAACTCAGCTCCTATCAAGGTCCGACTCAGATAGTACAGTGCTTGTTCCTTCGTAGCTTTATTCTCTTGGGAAGAAGTTCCCCAAGTGATCTCTCTTGCGATGCAATGTATAGTATCAATGGATTTCTAGGAGTTGATGCCCCTAATACAAGTGAATTCAACAAGTAGTTTTTGATGCTTTCAAAAGCATTTCAACATGATTGGTCCCAATGGAAAGAAACATCTTTCTTCATCAAATGGTTGACGGGTTGACATCGTCCAGCCATGTTAGAAATAAATCTTCGAATGAATGCCAAATTTCCTTGTAGACTGCAGAGGTCTCTCAAGTTCTTTGGCTCAAGCATTTTTTGAATGGCATCAATCTTTGCGGGATCAACTTCAATTCCACGGTGACGCACAATGAAGCCAATAAACTTTCTTGAGGTAACCCCAAATATGCATTGATTGGATTCATCTTCAAGTCAAACTTTCTTAACCTTTCAAAAACAATTCGAAGGTCTTTAAGATGGTGTTCCCTTTGTTTTGTCTTTACCACTAAGTAATAAATGCAACATTCCACCCTCTTATGAAGCATGTCATCAAATATGTTTTGCATTACACGTTGATAGGTGGCACCATCATTTTTTAGACCAAAGGTCATCATTTGTATTAATAAATTCCTTTTGGAGTTCGGAAGGCAGTGCATTCTTCATCCTTTGGAGACATTCTAATTTGATTATATCCAGAAGATCCATCCATAAATGACATAGCTTCATGCCAATTGTAGCATCAACTATGAGCTCAATGATTGACAAAGGGAAGTCGTTTTTTGGACATGCCTTGTTCAAATCTCAAAAATCAACGCAGACACGTATTTGACCATTCTTCTTCTTAACAGGTACAATATTTGAGATCCACAATGGGTACTTCACTTCTCGGATAAATCCAACTTCAATGAGCTTGTTGACCTCCACTTCAATTTGTGTTACCAACTCAGGACGAAAAACTCGTTGTGATTGCTTTATAGGACGTGTCCCCTTTTTGATTCCCAAATGATGAATAACTATCCTGGTACTAAGGCCCGACATTTCTCTGTACGACCAAGCAAAAATGTTTTTGTACTCAACCAATAACTTGAAGTATTTCCTCTCTTCTCGTGGTGTAAGAAATGCACTAATGAAGGTTGGACGTGGATCTTCCAGAGTGACTAGATTTAGTTCCTTGAGGTCGTCTATGGTCGATTGTATGCCATCCTCCAGTTGAGGGGGAGCCTCTTGGACATCATCATCTGTATCATCAATGTCTGGACCTTCTTCCACTGTTATGTGATAGGATGATTATGTCAAGTTTGAATCTTCCATCTGACTTCCCACAAAGACTGTGATGGCTTCATCTTCCTCCTTCTTAGTTTCTCTATGAAACTGGTTGGTGACAACAATTGTGCTTCTTTTCACCTTCAAAGAACCATCGGTGGTGATTGACAATACAACTTTTCTCTTCATACGTGATGGGAAAACACTATGGATCCCTTTTCATCGATTACATCACAAGAATCTTGATTTTCATGCTCCATCAATATCCTTTCTGATGATGACTTCCTTTTGGTTCCCAAGCGTTGAAATACAAAGGTCTTCATGGTGGTGGCATATCCGTCCACTAGTTTAGAGGATTTCCTTCAATCCTTGCGGCCCAATCTTAATGCAGAGACACGGGGTGTCAATCTTCCTATGCGTTCAAACACCAAAGTATGTCGTGGTGTTTTACGTTGCTTAGATTCCTTTGTCTTTTCTATAGAGGTGTAGTGGGATGAAGTTATTTCTTTCCCCTTCTTAGATGAAATTCGAAGAGGCTTCGACAAGCTGTATCCTATCCCAAACTTAGGAATGGCGACATAATATCCTTGTTTTCTCAACCGCATTTGAGACTTTGTAAGCCCATGTAACTTTTCACCGATGACTTCCTCCGTGAGTTCTCCTAACTTTGCTGGATTTGATAAGTTGTAACCTGATTTTTCAAATAATGTGAAGACCTTTTTATCAAAGTTCCCTTTTATCTGACTAACTTGGGTATTTCCTTTGTAAGGCTCCAAAGTGAAAGACGGGACTTGTGCAATTGGGACAATCATTTCTCCTTCAAATCTTGGAATGTTGTGTGACTCAATTCTTTCCTCGGTGGGTGAACTTGCTGAGTACATTCCTCTAGCAGTGGTTGTCCCTTTTTTCGATGTTCACATTGAATATAGCAAAAAATTGGTTGCTAATCATCAATATTGGTCTACATGTTTCCTTTAGATGGTGAGAGCTTAATGGAAACCTCTTCCGTTCTCTTCTTAGACAACTTGATAGCGGCCCATTGAACTTTACTATCTTTGAGATCAGTTGAGTCAGCTTCTACATGTTCCTCCATATTTGCTCTTCCAGAATCTAAATAGAATTTTGCATCTGCAAAATATGACTCCACCTCAGTGAAAGGATTGATGTTTTCATCTATTTTGACTACTTCACCATCTTTCATATACTTCATGCACTAATGTACAGTAGATAGTACCACTCCATTTTCATGAACCCAAGGACACCCGAGCAATAAGTTGTATGATGTTTTAGCATCTATGACATGAATCAAAGTGTTTGATTTCACATTGCCAATGGAGAATCCTACACGAATCTTCCCTATGGATCGTTGTCCTCCTTGATGAAACCTTGGATCGTTAGGTTGTTTTTGGACAATTCATCAACAAAGATCCCGAGTTTTTTCAAAATGACTTTTGGCACAATATTGACTGTCAAACCACCATGATTAGAATGTGATTGAGATGTTGTTTTCGAATAGGCCCTACAACAAACAAGGGTCTATTATGTAGCTTAGACCCTAACAACAAGTCATCATATGTGAAGGCACTTGTAGCACAACATGGGGCAACTTTTCCATCAACTTGAAATTCTTGTGTTATTGTTGTGTTATGCTTGCCTTTGCTTTCCTTCGTTTCGTATGTGCTGGAAACAACTTGTGTTGCACCAATTTGACTACCGCAAAAGAATTTTTCAGGAAAGAATTCATCCAACGTAATGTGCCTTCGAACCTTCCGCGATAAAGAACCTTTGATCTTTTGGCTAGTACAAGGCTTGCCATTTTTTGATGACTGTAGTTGATTCACATCACTCCTTGGTGCTCTTGTCTTAGGAAGTCGTATCCTAAGAACTGCTTGATGTCTCCGCTTCTTATGAGTAACCAAAGTCCAACTATCAACTTCATTTTCTTCATGGTTGTCTATCTCTAGTGAACCTTCAAGAGTTTTCCTGGGAAAATCAACTTCAATAGGAGTTAAACTTCCGAATTGCAAGAAAGTGGACCTTGAACACTTCTTTTGATTTTGTGCTACACTAGCATGATTTGCCTCCGTGGTTTCGTCCTGGTCAATGATGATTTTTCCTTCACTTACTAACATCATGATTTTATCCTTCAAGATAAAGCATTTACTTGTCGGGTGGCCAAGTACGCGATGGAACTTGCAATATCTAGGATCACCAACCTTATTGATTTCTTTGGGCCTCTTTGATTCAGGAAGATCAATAACTTTCTTAGCTAGCAATTCATCAAGAATCATAGGTATATCTGTATCTGGAAATGGTTAGACCTTTATCTCTAACTCCTTCAAGGTTGGACGTCGCCTCTCCTTCCTTGGATATTGACTTGGGGCTTCATCCCCTTTTAGTTTACTCTTGGTAGTGACCTTTACAGAAGTTGATTTCACCACCATAGATTCCTTAGTTTGGGTCTTTGAGGTCATACCTTTTCTGAACTCCTTCTTTTCTTTTGTCCGATCAGCAAAATGAGATGATTTCCCATGACTCGCGATGCTCAACTCCATGTCATGCGCTCGTGTAGCAAGTCCCTCAAAAGTTCGCGGTTTGATTTCTTGTAGTATGTATAGAAGTCCCCAATGCATACCCTGAATGCACATTTCCATAGCTAGAAAGACGATCTTTGCAGTCCAAACTCAATGATCTCCACCAATTGATGTAATCCACAACATGTTCATCCTTTCTTTGCTTAGTGCCGGTCAACTATATCATGCTTACGGTTCGGTGAGTACTGTAGAAACGATTGAGGAATTCCTTCTCGAGTTACTCCCAACTATCAATGGACTCGTGTTCCAAGTCGATATATCAGTCGAATGCATTCCCTTTCAGCGAATGAACAAACTGTTTTACCAAAAGGTCACCATGTGTTCCAACATTGCTACAAGTTTCAACAAAGTGGGAGATATGTTGCATTGGGTTTCCATTGCCATCAAATTGTTGTAGCTTTGGTGGTTGATAGTTTGTTGGCATTGATAGATAATCAATCAGTTTGGTATATGGCTTGGAGTAATACAAGGAACTTTGTGTTGTTCTGTCATATTGAGCCCTGATAGTTCGTTATCATGTCTTGCAACTGTTGGACAGATAGTGCAGTAACTGAAGCAGATTGTTTCTCCTTTTGAAATTTTGACTTTGCTAGAGATTCCTCAACGTCCTTGTTTCGTTGATCAAAACTGATGGACAAGTGGGGACATGACTTGACTCTCCAGGTGTGAAGACCTCCAACTTGTTCATAGGTTGAGCAATATGAAGATTTTTGTCATCAACGAATTTCTTCAAGGCCTCAATGGTTTGCTCCATCATCGCAAACTTCTCGTCCATGTCAGTTGAGGCAGCCATCAAAACATTGACATTCATTGAAGTTGGAGAATCCATTGAATCTTCAGATTCACCAAAGTTGGAGCCAATTTGAGAAAATTCTCCAAAGAACACAGACGCAAGATTGCCCCTAGGTGTTGCACTTACGACTATCGTATGAGAGTTGTTGTTTTTCATCGCCTCCAAAGAAGTAAAGTATTCAGATCCATCTAGCCCACTGTTCATGAACTTACGCCGAGTAATTGGACCAACATGACTGAGATCAGCAGATACGACATCAGTAGATACCTCGTATGAAAATTCAATACTCTTTCTGAAGGCCATTGCAGTAGTTGCCTTTGTAGTTTCTGATTTGCAAGAGAAAGAGAGGAAGAGCAGAATCGGTCCCACTGGGAGTGCCAATTTTCCTTAAGCGCTGAAAATTGACTGCAAGCAAAATAAATAAAAGAAAATATTATTTTTATTGATGAATCGTTGTGAGTACAATTCTGTTGTTCTCTTGATTCTCTCTCCTAAGCTTCTCCAAGATTCAAGGGCCTTTAGTGGCATACTTCTCGAATTGTTGGATGATGTAGACCTCCTTGAGATGCTGTTGATCTCCAGGAACGTCGAAAAGTGCTTCGTCGTTTCAAGTCGATCTCCGGGAAGAACTCCGTTGATCACTCCTTCGAAGAGCTATGTAGTTGATGTAGCTCTCTCCAATTGCATAATTCTGGTTGAAGAGTTTTCTTGATCCCCTTAGAATGCCATGTCCATCCCCTATTTATAGTTGTAGGGGATGGACAAGGTTGCATATGATTGGCCAAAGGATGTCATTTTGACACTTGGCATGTTGTGGTTGGTTCTTGCATTTGACTGTGACTTCCACCTCATTTGGACATGTGGCGTCACCTTGTTGGTCTTGAATGCTTAGTCATTGTGACACGTGGCATGGGTTTGGGCTTCAAGGTGAAATGGACCTTGAATTTGAATTTAATAAAATGACTTTATTTATTTGTAAAGCCTAAATTAATCATTCAGCTCAAATGAGTATGACTTTAATTCAAATTTTGTATGAATTTTAATCCAATAAAATTTATGTGTGAGTACATAAAAATAATTTAGTCATATTAGTTTTTAATTAATATTTTCTTTTAAAATGTGCATAAAAAACATGACAAGTAAAATAGATCGGAGAAACCATCTTATTAAAACTGAAGGTGGTGCTAATAAAATGAATAAGAAGTTAAAATACTCCTCAATCCTTCCAATTAAAATAGATTGGATAATCAATTTGTTAAAGGCGAGTCGAATATATATGGATCAATTCATATATAGTATGAGCTTTCATAAAGTTAAATGAGATCTATCTAACACCTCACTATAGCAGTTACGAAACATTTAGACAAACGTTGTCAGTCTATTGCCATAGAAAAGTTTGACTATATATAGCTAAAGGGTAGCAGGGACGGAGTAGGAAGTCCATATACAGGTTCGATTGAATTCAATTGCTTATATTCAAATATTGAGTTTGTACAAAAAAAATCATTAAATGTATATTTGAAATTTAATTATTAACACTTAGGATTTTCTTCCTAAGATTCTAAGCATCTAAATATTAAGGTGAGGACATGTCATTTAATAAATTAGATGGAAGTTGGACAGATGGCTATAACTTATTCAACTGCCCGCATTATCCATCCTAATCCAACTTTAATTGGTAATTTAATTAAATATAGACTGATATAATTTTTTATTTATTTATTTATTTCTAGTTCATTTGTAATCTGATGATAATTAGTTCAGCTGGTCCATTTGTCATAATTCAAACGTAACCAATTATTGGGCTTTCATATTATTATTGGTCCTCTAGCTAGTGGTCCATATGATATATACAATTCATGAAACGGAAAAGGGTCAGATTTGTCCTTGTATTCTCAGAAAGGATTATATTTGCCATTTACTATACTTTTTTGATATATTTGTCCTTACCATCCAACTTAAGGTACATATTTTCCCTTGGACCGTTAAGTCTCTTCTCTCCATTTTTATCATCCTATATGGCGTCTACATTGCACATACGTGGCATGCCTACATAGATATTTATATTTATTCCACTTAAAAAAATTAATTTAATTATTATATCCAATTCAATATTATACTCATCCATTAAACCCACACTCTCATTGTCACATTCACACAATGTAGCTAATTGTCTTATATCTTTTTATGTGATTGGTCGTATATTTTTATTATTGAAAATGGTGAAGCGAGAGATAAAAGAAATTTGCAACTTTGGAGATATGAAAGAGAAATAGGCGTTAGGGTTGGGCCTGATAAAGTAGATAAACAAACCTGACCGGCTACAATATGTAATTAATAAAAAGTATTTCCTCAGTCTCATATTATGTGGCTCCCTTTTATTTTTTTAGTCCGTCCCAAAAAGAATGTCATTTTACTATAATTAGAAATAACTTAACTTGAAAATTTTATTTTATTCTTAATGAAATGATTTATAGCCACACAAATATCTAATGATTGTGTTAAACCACATGTTTCAAAGGTATTCTTTTTCTTTAATATCGTGCCAAATCAAACGGTGCCACATAAATTGACATGGAGAGAATATAATTTATTTTCCGTTTATTGCTATAATAGGCTTCTAATAAGGTTAATTATTCCAGGGAAAATCACGCGACAAAGCAAACATATACTACTTAATTATTTAACATGACTATAGTTAGAAAATATTACTGTTCGCCACTAACATTTAATATTATTTACGTTGGGCCACACTTCCGTTTTTGTATATCCAAAATATATTATCATATTTTCCCTTTCCCCAAATTATACAAAGTAGACTTTCTCGCTCTTCATAATGTTTCTACTCATTTTTCTCCTTAATTCACTTAAGCACAATCAGATTCTCTCTTTTTCTTCTTCTTCTTCTCCTTCGCCTCCTCCTCCTCCTCCTTCTCTTCCTTCTTCCTCCTCTTCCTCTTCCTCATCCTTCTCCACTTCCTCTTCCTCTTCCTCCTCCTCCTCCTCCTCCTCCTCCTCCACCTCCTCCTCCTCCTCTCCTCCTCCTCCTCCTCCTTCTCATCACAATCAAATTCCAAATTTCAAAAAAATTATGTTTCCATCTCAAATCATTCACCACCAACCTCCTCCTCTATGAACCACCATCAAACCACCAGTCTACAAATCACTAGTCACTATAGCAAACCTAACAACCACCACAAACTTCCATCCTTAACCATGTTTGCTCCTCTTCCTTGTCACTGTTAACCACCAAACACCCTTTTCTGGTGAAACCCATCACGAACCAACGATCTTTAAGCTAGTACAAACCCATACAAAGCATCTCTGATGAACAACAATAACACAATCTCCAACAAATCGGCTCCATCAAAATCCCAACACTTAATGGATTTGAGTAAAAAATATTTGTAGAGGAAGATGATAAATCTGGGTCAGTGAACCAAAATCATGGTGAAGAAATTGAGGCATTTTGTATAGTGCTCAATACTACTCCCAATAATATATACCTCATGCTCATATGTTTAAAAAAATAACTCTTCCTCGCGTTTGAGATAATTGCCCAAACTACCCTCTTAAAAGAGGTAACTGCTCTTGAAATATTTGCTGAACACATTTCTCATTTAGAATCAAAGTTTCTCTTTTATCAATGTAAAAACTAATACCTTTGGGAATACTTAGTCCCTTTATACTCTTAATCAATTCATACTTGAAAACTGTTTCTAAAAAACATATCAAAATCATATTGTAATATGATCATTGATGACTCAGGAAGTCATACTGCATAAACATTGATGGTATATCTAGATACCATACTGCTTAAACATTGATGGCATACTCAATCGTCATACTAATCATGTTTTAGAAAATCTTTCTCAAAACTCATCTTTACTTCCTCAAAAACGCAGTTTAAAACTCAAGTGTTGACTTTAAAACTTCTCAAGATTTATAACTCAATTCATAGGGTTCATGCGGGAGTATGAACATGATCAACTCAACTCAGGGATCTTAATAGCAATATGGAAACTCGGTACTCAGAACTCAATGGTACTATTATAAAAAAAATACTCAATTCGTAGGGTTCATGCTGAAATATAGACATGAATGAATCAACTCAAGAATCTTAATACATAACATAAACAATTCAATAATTAGGAATAGAATTTCAAAAATAATAAGGAATTCAAGAACTCAAATCTCATCCCAAGAATACTCAAATCTAGGGAAATAATCCTAGATTATTGTTTTATTGATTTGAAAGTTGGTGTAAGGTGTGAGGACGAACTAGTCCAGCACTATGATAGCCTTACATACCTGGAAGAGCAAGGTTCTTGAAGAATATTGAATAAGAACTTGATTAGAAGCCTTGAAACCCTATCTTAAAGGTAACAATCAAGAAAACCTTTTTTGAGATTCTTGAATTAGTTTCTTGAAATCTTTATGGACAAGAATTATGATTTTCATTAGTGATTCATAATTTTATGGAGGAATTTGAGTTGGAAAGAATGGAATTCTTGGAGAAAGACTTACCTTGAAGAAGAATCTTGGAAAAGATGGAAAGAATCTTGAATGGAGTCTTTTACTTTGATTTTTCCTTAGGGTTTTGCCTTAGGGCTTGAGAGAGAAGAGAATGATGTATTAAGAGATGTAAATCTGATTGATTTCGGTCTTTAATTTTTCTTGAAATTTGTTTAGGGTTTCTTAAAGGTGAAATGGCAAAAACGACCCTTTTTAATATTTTTCCGTCGGCTAATTCGTCACTACACTATATCAGGTTACTAAAATGGTCATAACTTTTACTCAAAACTTGGATTGACGCGAAATTGGTGGCGTTGGAAAGAAGATTTAAATACCTTTAATTTGATAGGTTATGATCCACGTAACTCTTTATATTATAAGAGATATGGTCGTTTGAATTTGACCCAAGGAGAATCTTACATCAAAACTTAATCGGTAAGGAAACTTTCAACTCTACTTTGTGCTAGGAGTTTCTAGTGACCTTAATTAATATCCAATATCATTCTCACACTAAAGAATTTACCTTTACAAATGTGGGCAATTTAAGAATCTCCATACGATCTTATTCACAAATAAAGAATAGCTCGAATCTTATCTTAAAAGTTTTCGGGATGTCACAACTGATGCATATGGAAGATGCACCATATTTTATTCTTGATTTTACACAATTAAATGAACCTTACATTGTTCATGTTTTTGATTATGAAGATATTGGTTGGACTGAAAATAGATCTAAAAACTACACGATCCTTTAGTAATGGCGAAGGTAAACATTGAGAAGTTGAAGAAGGGTGTCCCTTCATTTTCGAAAGCACAGGTTGTTAAAACCTCCAAAAAGAGGGGTAAAAAATTTTCTCCTGCAATTACTTCGACCATCCTTACCTAAGGTTAGTATGCCGATCTTTTTTTATCGATTGTTGAATCTGTTTTGGTTAGTTAATCAAAAAATGATACATTAATGAAAAAATAATGTTTCATATTGTAATGTATCAATATTTAATTTTAATTAGTTGATACACTAAATCCTAATTTTGTACATTATTTGAGGAGTTGCTGCAATTTTCTGAAATTGTTGATAAAAGAAATAAAGTTCAATAATGTATCATTCAAGACATGTATATTTCAGTATGGATCATATACAAAAGTTTACTAAAATGTATCAGATACAAATATAAGATAAATAGCAAGTTTCTAATTTAATTGTACTCCTTTGTTTGTATCATATTTAAATATTGGCAATTTTGTATCATGTTCAACTAGTGGGCATTTAGTATCAGATACAAATATCTGTCAGATTGCATAGATCATCAATTGACATTGAGTACCAGTTACTTTTTTTTTCAATCATTATGTATAAACTAAACATTAAGATACATTGTAGTTACAATTATGTATCACATGATCAATTTGGCATGTTTATGGAAAGCAATAGGAGAGTTGTGGGTGTAAAGTCCAAATTTGGCATATTTATGAAAAACATTTTTATTGAGGTAATTAGTAAATAAAAGCTTTTTAACTTCTTTTTTTTATTGTTTGCGATACATTATTTTTGTTTCTCATGATTTACTTTTATTTGAAATTATTTATCATATGATTAACTTGGCATGTTTCTCATGATGATTTACTTTTTGTAGTTGCTTTTGCTGAGTTCCTTTGTGATGATATCAACATCCCATCACATGGTTTCTGAGCTGATTATCTTCGCACAGGATATGGAACATTATTATGGAGATACAATACTGAAAAGGCAAAATCAAGCTATGTTAGCAATAAAGAAGATCCTCCAAAGCCCAAAGGTCGTTTCACTCCACCGTAGCAAGATGATTTGGTTCATATCAAATAGTGATTATGTATAAATAAATAGGCACCCTTTGATGTTTTGTTTCTTTTTTTTAAGACAATTTTACTTAAGCTTTAGAGTGTTACTTTAAAAACTGTTTCATGTCATTTTTGAATTTGTATATTTTTTGTTATTGATTATATCATGTAAATTCTTATATTTTGTGTTTTAATTATAGGTTGATACATAACACATCATCTGATACTTACATCTTTCACATTATTCATTTAGAGTTTAGAAATATAAGTATCAGATTCATAACTAATTTAATCAACTGTATAAAAGGAGAATGGTGTTTGTTTGATACATTACGTGTATATGGTGTTTCCCACTAGTTGAACATGTTACAAAAGGAAAGTTTCAGAAATACATAATCAATTTTTCACTTAATGTATATAATACATTAGATATGAGTCTTATCAATGCATATAAATTACATAATTATGTATCAGATTCACATAAGTTATTTATTATTAGATAACTTAGATATGAGTCTTATCAATGCATATAGATTCACATAAGTTAATTGTGTATCAAATAAATCATTCACATACAAATTGAACTATTTTTTTATACAAAATAGCAAAACTCACATATATTGTATCAATGCTTCACATTGTTAACAATTCAAACTACTTTATAGAAATATAACAGTGAAAATTCATATAACTGAAAAATTATTCAACATGAACATGAATGTCTTATATAAATTCAATGATTAAATTTTCTTTGAAAAAAAAAATAAGTTCTACGGTTGTGACCTTCTTGTCCACAACGTCTACAACAACTCGTGTAACTCGACTTTTAAAACGGTTGGATACATGTATCTCACCTCTAATGATACATGTACCTCGCAGTAAAAATATGATATATAAATTAATATTACAAACTATCGTGAATCATAGTAATTAGGATTTAAAGTAGTGAGATTTATGTATCAATGTACCTGATACATATTCACTGCAATGTAGTAATCAAAGCAATGGGAATGCATATCTGTAATATTCTTGCTCTTCAAAACAACAATTGCATGTGCACAATGTATTTCTTCTAGTTGAAATCTCCCATAATTACATATTTTTCGCTCAAGGCTAACAATGTATCTTCCAGATTCATAAATGAAAAAATAAATTTAGATGATGCAACAACCGGCAAACATTAATTAAGTTAATGATACATTAAATGAAGTACCATTTTTTAGTGTTTTTGAAGAAATGTTGATCAAACAGTTAACTGATACATTACTTCAAATACATAAGTACCAGATACACACTATTAGCCTGATATATGTTTATAAATATCATAGCTACATACACACTCGTTAATAATGATATACAACATGTGTCTGATACTTCTTAATTGATACTCATTTTGTTATATGTATCAGATACAATATGTTATTCTAATAAATGTTATACAAACCAGAGCTAGATATACATTCACACATATCAAATACAAAATAATGACGATATGATAATTTACTGATAAAAAGACAAAATACGTTGGTAATCTAATACTAATGTATCGTGACTTACATATAAATATCAAAAAATAGAAAACAAAAAAACATATGTTCATGATACATTTAAAATAATATGTATCAAAATATCAATTACAAAATCACTAAATATCTTAGGAATAACAATATATCACGACTTATATATCAAAAAAATAAAAAATATTTAAAAAGAATGACCTAGTTTGACTTGGAACGGAGTTTAAGAAAAGAAAGAAGACTTTCTAATCTTATGGTTCTAAATTAAAGCTATGTCAAATATGCCAAAATACTCTTTAATCTTGTGACCTTAAAAATGCCACGTGGAAAGTTGAAGTTAAAGTGTTGCCAAAAAAGGAAATGGGTCATTCTTTTTGAAACAGATTAAAAAGGGAATTAGATCATTCTTTTTGAAATGGAGGGAGTAATTCACAATACAAAATAACCAATTCCATACCTTTTCTTTTATCAGATCTTTGTACCTTAGAAATTGAAGTTGTGGTTTACTTTATATTTCACTATTACAGAGATGAGTGTTGCTTTATTTAATGAGTATCGTTTTCACTTCGACACAAACAATTTCACCAGATGTAGCATCAAAGCAATGTATTTCTCCAACCATCATGTATGTCTGTTGTATCAATGGAGAATTTGATATTCAATTCAGTTGTAATGATGGATTTGAGATTCACAAAATAAATCGCCTGTCCAACAACTATTCTATCACTATTATATCGTTCATAACTCATATCGCTCACCCAAATTCCTAATATCTCAACAAAAATCAATATATTCATCATGTATCAGCAACTATGATCGTCTATTTTGGATATGTTATGATTTGGGATAGATGGGGGAGAAGAAAATTTGAATTTTGAATTCTTTGAATCTGTTACGAATTGGAATAGATGGATATCAATCTATTTTACGTGATTCGTGAAACTGATAATTAATTTTACGTTTAGATTCCTTTTTAAGCATAACAGTCAAGTTATTTAATATATCAAGCATTATGTATCCGGATGAGTAGAATGTATCCGGATGCTACAATTTTTAAGGGATTTTTATAAAATAGAAAAGAGTAGGGATATGATGTACTTTAGGTTTTACAATATGGAATTTATGTATGTTATACAATTTATAATCCCCTCAATAACAAACTAATATTAGTTAATATATTATATTATTCATTTGTGTTGTTAAATTTGACTTTATTGATTTCGGTCCTTTTTGCCCTTCTCTAACAAAATATGAATCGTAATTATGTATAATGAATTGAATTTTGTAGAAAAATAACAAACAATTATATTATAGAGTCATAAGTTAAGACTTGAACCATCTTCATTTGTGAATAAGCTCATACCGGGTGATTCTTAAATTGCCCATATGTGTAAAGGTCAATTCTTTAGTGTGAGAATAAATTTGTATATGAATTATGGTCACTAGAATCCTCTAGCACAAAGTTGAGTTGAAAGCTTCCATATCGATTAAGTTTTGATGTAAGATTCTACTTGGGTCAACTTCAAAAGACCATATCTCTTAGAACTTAAAGAGTTACGTATTCCATAACATATCAAATTAGAGGTATTTGAATCTTCTTTCCAACACCACCAATTTCAAAACAATCTGACTTTCGAGTAAAAAGTTATGACCATTTTAGTAACCTTATATAGTGCAGTGACAAATTACTCGATGAAAAAACATTAAAAAGAATTATTTTTGTCTTTTTACCTCTAAGAAATCCTAAATGAATATCTTGACTAATTAATGGCCCAAAACAATCAGATGTTTATCTCATGATCCCTCATTCTCTTCTCTCTCAAACCCTAAGGCAAAATTAAAGCATAGGACTTCCATTCAAGATTCTTCCAATCTTTTTCAATATTCTTCTTCAAGGTAAGTCCTAAAAAAATATTATTCTTTCCAACTCAAATTTCTTCATACAATTATGAATCATTAATGAGAATCCTAATTCTTGGCCATAGAGTTTCAAGAAGCTATTTCAAGAATCTCAAGAAAGGTTTTCTTGATGGTGCTCCTTCAAGCTAGGGTTTCAAGGCTTCTGATTAAGTTATGTTTTAAGATTTGTTCAAGAACTTTGTTTTTCCAGGTATGTAAGGTTATGATAGTATTGAACTAGTTCGTCCTCACGGCCGACATCTCAATTCAGTCAGAAATCGTCACATTTGAAGGATCCAATCATGATTCCTGATATTGAATTCAGTTTTTAACAGTTGAAGTTTTGATTTCCTTTATTCTTTGTAGAATCTTATAATGTTGTTCATGCTTAGAATCATATGAACCTTATTGATTAGTAAAGTTACGTTTTAAAAAGAAATCATGTGAAAGTTTCTCATGTATTCTTTTTGGTTTGAAAAACAAGTAGAGTTTAGGAGAAATTTCCCAATTCTAAACTAACTTGGGGCTATAATTTTAACTTGAAAATTTGTTGGGGACGCTGGGGAGGGCCAAGGGCGGCACTCCAGCAGTGCACTCAGGAATAGCTTCAGTACTCTAGGCCCTGGGCCGGCGCGCCAGCAGTGCGCCCAAACTTAGCCCTAGTAATTTGGGGCCTGGTGCCCCGCGCCAGCAGTACGCCAGGGGTCGCTCTGTCAATCTCTCCTCATTTCTTTGTATTAGATCCTATAGGCTCCATATACCTTTGAAAATTATGACATATCCTAATCACATGTCTCAAAGCATGTTCAAAACTAAAGTGAGTTTAAGAGAAAAGTTCAAGAGTTTTTATTAAGTTGATTTTGAGTTCTGGAGTCCCTATTCTTTTGAAATTCTATTCTTAATTATTGAATTGTTATATGTTATGCATTGAGATTCTTGAGTTGATTCGTTCATGTCTATATTTCAGCATGAACCCTATGAATTCAGTATTCTTGATATGAGTAGTATCATTGAGTTCTGAGTTCTTGGGTTCTGAGTATTGAGTTTTCTATATTGTTATTGAGATCCTTGAGTTGATTCGTTCATGTCTATATTTCAGCATGAACCCTATTTTGAGTTATAAATTTTGAGAATCTTTTATAGCCAACGATTGTGTTTTAAATTGAGTTTTGAGGGAGTAAAAAGGAATATGAGAAAGAGTATGAGGTAACTAAGTATTTCCCAAATGTTTCATTTTTACATGAAAAAAGAGAGTATTATTTTGAGAAAAGAGAAACTTTGATTTCTAAACGAGTTTATGTGTTCAGAAATATTTCAAGTAGTTACCTCTTTTAAGAGGATAGTTTGAGCAATTATCTCAAACTAGAGAAAGAGTATTTTTTATACATTGAGCATCGGTATATATATTATTGAGAGTAGTATTGAGCACCGATATGAGATGCGTTCCGACAACTCAAAATTCTCATAAACCATGTATACAAACATGGGTGGAGGATCATACTTTTTAGATGACTCCTTATTCGAGCATAGCTTAGTGGATCCCCTTAGTTGAGGTGTTCTATACCCCGACAAGGTATTGGACAGTTCTGGTAGCGTGGGTGAGATGTTGTATCATCATGTAGCTCATAGTGATGATTGTCGGTTAAAGAATCTCCCAAAAAGAGTTAAGGTGTATTTTTATATATCACTTATTATGTTGAGTTTCAGAGATGAGCAAGTGTTTTTGTAAAGTTTAAATAATTTCATTTCTTTAATCCTTTACATTCAATTGAGTTTATGTTTTATCTATTGCAGTCTTTTCATTTAGTTATTTTTGCTTTGGCTATATTACATACTTGTACATTCAAATGTACTGATGTCATTCGACCTACATCCTTTTATGATGCAGATGCAGCTGTTCAGGATCATCAATAGGCGCTTCGCTGAGATCACTCTACACTCCAGTTATCTTTTGATGAACCTTTTTGTATTATGGAGGAATTCACATTTACTTTCAGTTTAGCAGTTTCGAGGCGTCATGAATTTTGTCCCGACACATGTCTTAAATATTAGAGGCTTCATAGATAGATTGATAGATTTGAGAAGTTTTTCAGTAAGTATTTTTCCTTGAGATGTTTTTGCAAACTATTACACTTGAATTGTTGAGTATCTTACGGGCCGTTTGAGTTGAGTGCTTACTTTGAGTTTAAATACTAAAAATTTCTTTTTAACCATTTTTTTGCTTAAGTTAGTCTTCTGTTTGTAGTCAGTCTGAATGAAGGTTAGCTTGGGGACCAACAATGGTTCTCGAGTGTCGGCAACATCCAGGGTGTAGGCTTGGGTCATGACAAACTTAGTATCAGAGCACATAGTTCAAGTGTCCTATGATGTCTTTGAAGCCGTGTCGGTAGGATCTTATTTATGGCCGTGAGGACCCCGCTTCTATAAATGAGGGGCTACAGACATTTAGAAAACGTTTCCCTTCTTTCATACTTTAAGTCATGCAATAAAATTGTGTCATAAGGGACTTATTCATACTCGTGCATTTCTCAAATCCTTTCAATTACCCTTCATACTCAAGGTGGTTGAAATAGCAAAGCCCAGATCCTTATCGATGAGTTACTCTCAGCAAAATACTTGAGAAGGTTATGAGACCGCAAAAAGACTTAAGAGAAGCCCGTGAGTGATCTTAAGTTTTAAGATTCGAAAGAATGTACTCTTATTCATATTGTGTGTTCGAGCTAAAAATGATATGTACTCCCAGACTCTCTTCTCTAAACTTTATTCGGGTGAGACCTTATGAGGAAAATATATTTTGAGCTTAAATAGTATTTTTCACCTAACGAGATAGTATGAGTTGCGATGTTATAAGCAGTAGTAGTAAAAGTGCCCAAAGTTAGAAGAATATATGCAGATGTATAGTAATTTAAGAAAGGAAGATAGTGATGAGACAAATTATGTTGTTACACTCATGCACCCAGTAAATTATCAATGAGGAGTTTTCTCTTATGGGTAGACTAAGAAGCGATGAGTTTGTTTAGATTTCATGATAGAAGGTAGAGTAAGATTTACCAGTATGGATGAGTTAGAATATACTTTAACCAGAATGGGTTTATGTCAATGTAACATTGTGTTAGTGAAGGCCAAGTATAAGTGTTGAATAAAAGAGTAGAGTATTCATAAGGTGATAGATATAAGATAGGGTTATGATTTTAAGGGAGAGAGTATAATATTTAGAGGATTATAGAACAAATTAGGCAATGAGGTATAGTAAATGGGTAAATAGTACTTAAGTTGTGAAATGGAATGTGATAGTAATCTGGACGGAGAGATAAAGCTTGACTGCTTGTCATGAGGTCTTAGTTAGTGAGTGTTTCTTAATTTTATCTAGTACTTATAAGTTAGTATAGTATGCGAGCAATTATATTGATATTCGTGTTTAGTACTAGACACTAAGCTTGAATTAGAGATGAGTGTCGTGATAAAAAAAAGTGGGCAACATGAGGGTGATGATGTTCATTTTTACGATCTGATCTGGTAGATTTTATATAGAGTAGGTGGGGAATCAAGATGTTAGTTGCAATGAATGTGAGTGGTACAAGTGTGAGATTCTGACGTTTAGATGAGAGCAATAAAGTGTGGTTAAGTCATTAGAGTAACAAGACCATTAAGAAGTGTACTTGAGATCGTATGAAATCAGACGAGGTTCCAATTAAGTCTATGATTTTCATGTGTGCCTAGATAGTATATTTGAGCTGTCAATATGGAATAGGCTGATGTAAGCATTATTTTTACCTTAAGAGTTAGATTAAGCGGCATTATAAGTCAATGTGGGTAGTAGTTATAGAAAGTCTTTTATAGATGCCAGAAGAAGTTACAAGAAGCATCTGAGAAGGAAGACTTAGAAGGAATCTTAGTGCTTGTGCATGGAGAATTCAGTAGCCATGAGATAAGCCTTTCCCGAATATTAGAGTAAAGCGAATGTAGATCAGATGGTGGAATAATCCATAACTTTAAAGTGTCAGCTTCAGACTTAAGGTGAAGATGATAAGATGAGAAACCAAGTCAAGTGTGGAGAATCAGATAGCGATGTGTTCAAAAAGAGCTTTAGAGATATATCGATCCATTTGTAATCTAGTGTATTCCTCAAAGTCAGTTATTACAACATATGTCTCTAATATCATAATTGTGTTCATGACTTATGGTCATACACTTCATACATATTCACACCTATGCTCAGTTTCAAGAATGAGGGGCAAATACTTTAGCCCTTTGATCTCATAATATCATTATCTTATAGTATCCAAAAAATTAGTCTGTCATCCGATCATCAATCATCTATATATTAAAAAAAAAATAGAAAATAAAGAATGCAATAAATAAAAGTTCACAAATAATAGTACTAATAGTATTAGTAATCTTTATACTTTAATTTAATACTTAAATTAAATGTATTTAAATTTATTTTATAATATCTAAAATTAATAAGTTTATGAATTGTAAAGTTCAGTTAGAACTCTTCTACGGGTAGCTATTTTTCGGGGGGAGTTGTTAGATTTTTTTTCCTTTTTAATCTTTCTTTTTACAAAAAAAAAAAACAATTTAAATTTTTTTCTTTTACCACGTTTTAGTTTAATTATAATTAAAATTTATTTTAATGTAAATATAAAAATCTGACAACTTTCCACAGAAAAGAGTTTTAAACATGTTTATTAAATTTTTTTACGTAAAAATTTAATGAAAACGCAAAATAAATTTCCTATAAAAAAAGGAATATTCAAGCAGGTTGGAATATGTATTATCATAGACTCATAGTTATGAAAATTTAGTTTATATATATAAGGTTGGAAGGATATATAAAACAAGACTCTTTCAAAAAAATATTATTGGTGATAAATTATTATTATTATTATTATTATTATTATTATTAATAATAATTTATTATTATTGTAACTTGGCTAAACCATATTGAAAACTATTCTCCTTTATAAAAATATAAATATAAATTTGTAAACAAATGAGATGTAAAATAATAATTATAAACATATGATCTTTTACAATTAATATCTACAATTTGAAAATAGTTTTTTTTAAGCTTTAGATAACAGTAATAAGAAAATGAGTTTGACCAAAAAATAAAAGTAAGATTGTGCATAGACAAACACACACCAATATACTTGCATAGGAGACATGCCACACCATTTATTATTAATTAAATATATAAACATGGAGATGAATTGGTTGAGCCCATTTTTTCTTAACAACCGAATAAAGCTATAAATTTGCAATGCATGCATGCATTAGGTTCTGAAAATTGACATTAAAAAATAATGAGGATTAATATATTGTAAATGGCTTTGTGACGTAACTATTTCCTGAAAATTCATATTGAAGAAAGTGGGAAAAGTTAAAAGTTAACCATCTTAATAACTTCAAATTTTAAATCTTATCTTTTAATTAATTCAATTTTTTCATAAATAAAAGAAAAAAACAACTAAAAATCCACGTACAGAAAGGCCCCACGTAAAAATATTACCACCCACATAAGCTTGTATGATTTTAATTAAATAAAAATATTTCCTCATCTCCAAGTCAAATAAAAATAAATTTTATCCTTTTATATTAGGAAGATAATTTTTTTATGTAATTTATGTACTGTAATATTTATAAATTCTCATTGTAAATAAAAACTAAACTACAAATTTAATGATTTTGCCTCAGTTGATTCTTTGCAGTAATCCTTGGAAAGTCCTTTGGATCAATAAATTGAGATTAGAAAAATGGGTATCTCAAACAAAAACTTATTTTTTTTTGAATTAATGAGATAGTATCTATATTACACCGACCGATCCAAGTTTGAAATTGGAACTCCTAAATGATGATCCAAAACAGAGAATTTAATTGATAAGGTCATATTTATAGAAGTTTAAAATATTTTAAATATTTAGTTACTTACAAACGCATAATAAGTTGCAAATTAGAGAGCATGCGTCACCGGGATGGCTCAATTCCTGTCACGACCAAAATTAGGTCGGTCACCGGTGCTAAGGGGAAATAATTCCAAAGCAATCTTTAACATAAATCTATCGAAAATTGAGCAAAGTTTCCTTTGTTTTTGGGTCTATCCAATTTTTCCCTATCTTAGAAATCAACAATAGAGCTAATAACATCTCGATGTGAATACACAATATTCATCGACAATTCAATCGCCACACAATTTTACAAATTCTTCTCCAATTACGAAATGAAATTTAAAACTAGCCACTTGACTATAATATGAAGGAATAATCATGACTCTAAATAAGGAATGACAAATGGAGTGACTCTAAAAGTTTTTAAAGAATTAAATTAACAATAGCAATTCAAT